>NC_090234.1:7927489-8062489 GCF_024489055.1 Chanodichthys erythropterus
TCCGATTTATTAATTCAATTCTGATTGGATTATGATGGTAATAGGCACTTAGCTAAAGATAAAATTAGTTTTGTGCCTATGACAATTGCTTCGATCTTCTTTTTGCTCTGAATGGTATGTAGAAAATACTAGAGGTTTGTCACAGACTTGTCCCACCACCTACAACACAAATGAATGTTTCTTCAAGTGCTTCCATGCTTGAAAAATGTGCAGAAAACTACTTTTAAACAGGAAATGATGGAATTTTACCGTACATATTTACAGCGGGTCTATTCGAACTGGATTAGTATTACCTGAGGTCATTTTTCCGGACCTTTTTACAGAAGGTAAAAGTCGCCGTAATCTTTACTGACATTGTCCGTAATGATTACAGAGATGTCACATTCGGACGGGACTAAAATCACAGAGAAGCTCTGGTAATAATTACTTTACCCCCACCTCCCCATGTAAAACTAATCCCATCCGAATAGGGCTACAGATGCATTGATGCATTCTGACATAGAACCCGGAAGCACTGCATTGTGTTTACAGTATGAAAAGATTCGGATACTAACACGGAAGAGAAGAAATTGTTGAATAAAGTTGTTATTTTTGTTTTGTTTGTTTTTTTTGTGCACAAAAAGTATTCTCGTCACTTCATAAAATGTAGCCACTGTAGTCACATGGACTATTTTAACGAGGTCTTTACCTCCTTTCTGGGTGGTAATTGTGTTGCTGTCTCAATTAGATCAGAGAGCTCTTGGACTTCAAAAAATATCTTCATTTCTGTTCTGAAGATTAATGAAGGTCTCACGGGTGTGAAATGACATGAGGGTGAGTAATTAATGACAGAATTTTCATTTTTGGGTGAACTAACCCTTTAATGCTTTAGCATACCAAGACATCTTAGACAATGCTATGGTTCCAACTTTGTGGGAACAGTTTGGAGAAGGCCCTTGTCTATTCCAGCATGATTATGCCCCAGTGCAAAAATCAAGGTCCATAAAGACATGGTTGGATGAGTCTGGTGTGGAAGAACTTGACTGGCACCTTTAGGATGAACTGGAATAGAGATTACGAGCCAGGCCTTCTCGTCCTACATCAGTGCCTGACCTCACAAATGCTCTACTGGATAAATGGCCAAAAGGTCCCACAGAAACACTCCAAAATCTTCTGCAAAGCTTTCCCAGAAGAGTGGAAGCAATCTCCAGTTCAGCAGCACTTACATACACCAAACTTTACAGTTTTATTCCTATCTATCTTTTAGAGATAAAAAATGGATATCCAAAATACCCTTAAAGGATTAGTTCACTTTCCTAATAATTTACTCACCCCCATGTCACCCCATGTATTTCTTTCTTCAGTCAAAAAAAAAAGAAATTAAGTTTTTGAGGAAAATATTCCAGGATTTTTCTCCATATAGTGGACTTCACTGGGGTTCAACGGGTTGAAGGTCCAAATGTCAGTTTCAGTGCAGCTTCAAAGAGCTCTACATGATCCCAGACGAGGAATGAGTGTCTTATCTAGAGAAATGATCTGTCATTTTCTAAAAGAAATAAAAATGATATACTTTGTAACCACAAATGCTCATCTTCCACTGCTCTGCGATGTGTCACGCAGCATTTTTATTTTGTTTTTTAGAAAATGATTGTTTCGCTAGACAAGACCCTTATAAGTCCACTCTATGGAGAAAAATCCTGGAATCTTTTCCTCAAAAACCATAATTTCTTTTCGACTGAAAAAAAGAAAGATATAAACATCTTGGATGACATAAGGGTGTGTAAATGATCAGGAAATTTTAATTCTGAAGTGAACTAATTTTGAACGTGGCTTTATCCAGTGTTCACATTTCTGTTCTGGTAATGTATGCAAATAAGTGCATTTTTAATTAGATAATGCCTCATTTTCATATTTAAACATAACATTTCCGAAAACTTGTAATACAAAATGTATCGTCTTAGTGTATAGTAATTAAACAACTGGGGAAATATGGTGATATCAGTTACAGCGAGTACGGAAAGTATTCAGACTCCCTTAAATTTTTCACTCTTTGTTATATTGCAGCCATTTGCTAAAATCATTTAAGTTCAATTTATTTCCTCATTAATGTACACACAGCACCCCATATTGACAGAAAAACACAGAATTGTTGACATTTTTGCAGATTTATTAAAAAAGGAAAACTGAAATATCACATGGTTCTAAGTATTCAGACCCTTTGCTCAGTATTTAGTAGAAGCACCCTTTTGATCTAATACAGCCATGAGTCTTTTTGGGAAAGATGTAACAAGTTTTTCACACCTGGATTTGGGGATCCTCTGCCATTCCTCCTTGCAGATCCTCTCCAGTTTTCAGGTTGGATGGTAAACGTTGGTGGACAGACATTTTTAGGTCTCTCCAGAGATGCTCAATTGGGTTTAAATCAGGGCTCTGGCTGGGCCATTCAAGAACAGTCACGGAGTTGTTGTGAAGCCACTCCTTCGTTATTTTAGCTGTGTGCTTAGGGTCATTGTCTTGTTGGAAGGTAAACCTTCGGCCCAGTCTGAGGTCTGAGGCTTCACTGTTGGGACTGTATTGGACAGGTGATGAGCAGTGCCTGGTTTTCTCCACACATAACGCTTAGAATTAAGGCCAAAAAGTTCTATCTTGGTCTCATCAGACCAGAGAATCTTATTTCTCACCATCTTGGAGTCCTTCAGATGTTTTTTTAGCAAACTCCATGCGGGCTTTCATGTGTCTTGCTCTGAGGAGAGGCTTCCGTCGGGCCACTCTGCCATAAAGCCCCGACTGGTGGAGGGCTGCAGTGATTGTTGACTTTCTAGAACTTTCTCCCATCTCCCGACTGCATCTCTGGAGCTCAGCCACAGTGATCTTTGGGTTCTTCTTTACCTCTCTCACCAAGGCTATTCTCCCCCGATAGCTCAGTTTGGCCGGACGGCCAGCTCTAGGAAGGGTTCTGGTCATCCCAAACGTCTTCCATTTAAGGATTATGGAGGCCACTGTGCTCTTAGGAACCTTAAGTGCAGCAGAAATTTTTTTGTAACCTTGGCCAGATCTATGCCTTGCCACAATTCTGTCTCTGAGCTCTTCAGGCAGTTCCTTTGACCTCATGATTCTCATTTGCTCTGACATGCACTGTGAGCTGTAAGGTCTTATATAGACAGGCTTTCCTAATCAAGTCCAGTCAGTATAATCAAACACAGCTGGACTCAAATGAAGGTGTAGAACCATCTCAAGGATGATCAGAAGAAATGGACAGCACCTGAGTTAAATATATGAGTGTCACAGCAAAGGGTCTGAAGACTTAGGACCATGTGATATTTCAGTTTTTCTTTTTTAATAAATCTGCAAAAATGTCAACAATTCTGTGTTTTTCTGTCAATATGGGGTGCTGTGTGTACATTAATGAGGAAAAATAAATGTATATTAAAAGGGAAATTAAGAAAATGGAAAGAAATGCACTGAAAATAGTGTTGAGAAAAAAATAGTATATATGAATTAAAGTCCTTGATCTTCTGAGAAAAAAAAAAAATTTAATATACTATGAAAATAATCTCAAAACTTGAATTGAAACTAAAAACTTTTTGTTCCAAACAAACACATTCTGTCCGCAATCCAGCCAAACTACACTAATGCAGAGCTTAACTCACACAGAACAGACTCTGAGCAGTATTAACAGTGAAATCATCAAGTTCAAATCAATTTAAGTATGTCAGTCTTCTTACAGCATGATTTGTCCACTTGGAGGGAGTGTCTTCCTACATTACATAACGACTCTGTAAGACGGATTCTGCCTTCTGTTACCAAAGCCACAAACAGACTTAAGTGAATAAAACAACACCATTATGCAAATCACAGACACTCTGTTGTGGCCATCATTGATTACCTGCTATTTAGATGCATCCTTATAGAACAATAAAAAAAGGAAAAACAAAGCACTTGAGCAGTGGATGAGCAGTGGACGGGAAATGACCCGAGAGGTCAGAGGAACAGGATCTCCAAATGGGCACATGCTCAGAAATGGGAGAGAGGGGATGCCAGAGCTGCCTAGTTCATTTTTAAATTTCAAACAAATGTATTCTTGTTCTGTCGAGGAGATGGTGGGAAGGAAGGATGTAGTTTTATCAGATCTGACGCAAACAGGAGAAATAAAAATAAGACTCAAACTCTCTGCTCATCAGGTGAGCCAAACACGGGCTTTAAGGGACTTCACATTAGCAGACTAGGAGAAATCCATTCTCTGTGTATGTTTTTTGGACATTGTTTATTTACAACAGAGAAGCTGAAGTTGTTTCATCATAAGTTTTCTTCCTGGTGTGAGAGTTTGTATCAGATTTCACAGCAGCACTAGATTTTTCACAAACCACCTCAAAATGAGGGCAAAAATTACATTAAAGGTGCCCTACAACCAGTTTTTGCAAGATGTAATATAAGTCTAAGGTGTCCCCTGAATGTGTCTGTGAAGTTTCAGCTCAAAATACCCCATAGATTTTTTTAAATTATTTTTTTTTAACTGCCTATTTTGGGGCATCATTAACTATGCACCGATTCAGGCTGCGGCCCCTTTAAATCGCGCGCTCCCTGCCTTGTCCTTGCTTGCTTACCTAGTCTGATGATTCAGCTGTGCACAGATCCAGACATTAATACTGGCTGCCCTTGTGTAATGCCTTGAACATGGGCTGGCATTTGCAAATATTGGGGCGCACATATTAATGATCCAGACTGTTATGTAACAGCCGGTGTTATGTTGAGATTTGTCTGTTATTCGGATGTCTTTTAAACAAATGAGATTTACACAAGAAGGAGGAAACTGTATTGAACTCTTGTTATTTAACTATGCCAAGGTAAATTCAATTTTTGATTCTAGGGCACCTTTAAAAATTATTATGCAGACAGACGTGAACATGCACAGTCTTACACTGTGATAGTTTAATATTGTTGAATGAGTAACAGTTCAAATGAAAACTCTATTAACATTTATGCATTTCATTTATGTGCATCTTTACATGCCATACTTGAATGCATGCTAACACGGATGAGGCAGAGGGGACGATTATCAACGAATTAATTAAATTTCAATCGGTTCCTCACATATTATATTATATGACTACAAATGACTCAGAGAATATGGTGAAAGAATCATATGTACTACTGTTTTGATATTTTTTGGGTATTTTATTGGACAGCACCAGTCCCCCATTCACTTTCATTGCATGGGAAAGAGCACTCAAGAAATTTTGCTAAACTTCTGTGTTCAACTGAAGAATATTACATGGAAAGACATGAGGATGAGTAAATGATGACAGACTTTGCACTTTTGGGGTCCACAGGATGACAATCACAGAGACTGTCATCAGATAGTCATGACTCCGGACAGGAGAGTGAACATGTGACCTGACTGTACAGATGATCAGTGATTTCAAAGATAGAAGCTTGTATTTTTGGGCTAAAACAAACCTTATTTAAGTGTTTGGATGATGATCCGGAAGAACTGTTGCTCAGATTCTCTTTGTCGGGCATTCCTGTGAAAAAAAAAAAGACAAATACAATTAATTAAATAAAGATCAAGACTTTAAAATCTAAGATGAGCATCAATGCAAGGCAATCAATCAAGGCAAGATTAAAATGCAGCAGATTCAGCAGAAGCGATAAGTAAGTAAGAAGATTAAATATGTGTGTAAAGTCATCATGGGGATGCAGGATGTGTGTAATCTTCAGTAATGGGTCCTGAGGGGCCGCGGGGAGAAGGGGGGGGTCATTACCCACAACACAAAAGCTTTCTCCTTCAGGAACAATAACTCAGTCCTGGATGACTTTCATCTATGATAAAACAGCACATCCCTCTTCATATACACAGAGAGCACAGTCTCTTACTGAATTCTGCACATCAGCATAGAAATATCGCTAACACTTTACAATAAGGTCCTATTAGTTAACATTGCATTAAGTAAAATTAACTAACAATGAGCATTTCATTTACAGTGTTTGTTAATCTTAGTTAAAGGGATAGTTCCCCTAAAAATGAAAATTTGATGTTTATCTGCTTACCCCCAGGGCATCCAAGATGTAGGTGACTTTGTTTCTAAATTAAACCCTGCGGCTCGTGACAACACATTGATGTCCTAAGACACGAAACGATCGGTTTGGGCGAGAAACCAAACTGTATTTATATAATTTTTTTACCTCTAATACACCACTATGTCCAACTGCCTTGAGCATCCGGTTGGTCAGTTCTGAAAATGCGCTCTGATGCCAGAAGTGATCTCTCGCGCATATGTCAATAAGTGTAAGAGATCACTTCTGGCATCAGAGTGCATTCACACCTCACCAACCGGATGCTCAAGGCAGTTGGACATAGTGGTGTATTAGAGGTAAAAAAATTATATAAATACCATTTGGTTTCTCGCCCAAACCGATCGTTTCGTGTCTTAGGACATCAATGTGTCGTCACGAGCCGCAGGGTTTAATTTGGATTTGTCTGTGCATGTTTTTTTTTTGACTCTTATAGATGGAGTTCCTATTGCCATGCATTATACTACTGACAGACGGCAACGGTTGGAGTTAAAAATCATCATTTGTGTTCTACTGAAGAAACAAAGTCACCTACATCTTGGATGCGCTGGGGGTAAGCAGATAAACATCAAATTTTCATTTTTGGGTGAACTATCCCTTTAATAAAAATTCAGCACAAATAGGCATAAGAGTTCCAGCATAGTGGAATGACGCCAAACACTACCATTCAAAAGTTTGGGGTCAGAACGTTTTTTTTTTTTTTTTTAAGAAATTAATTATTCAGCAAAGGATGAATTAAATTGATCAAAATGGACAGTAAAGACCGTTACATTATTACAAAAGATTTGTTTCAAATGAAAGCTTAACTTTCTATTAAAAAAATCCTGGAAAAAATGTAAATTCCAGACCAAGTATTTAACGCTGCAGCCTCACAGCGGCATTACACACAGCAGTAATAGACATTTTGGTTGACTACCTGCTGTATTACGAATTCCAAAATGTGATGCAGCAAAACTGTTTACAACATTGATCATAATCAGAAATGCTCCCTGAGCAGTATATTAGAATGTTTTCTGAAGGATCATGTGATACCGAAGATGGGAGTAAATTTTTCATTTTTATTTATTAGTATTTCAAGTATTATTATATATATATATATATATTCAGTATTATTGTTTTTATTGTATTTTTGATCAAATAAATGCAGCCTTGGTGAGCAGAAGAGACTTTCAAACACCTCAATCACAAACTTTTGAGGTATTTTCCTCACAAAAAGCTATTGTATGGCTTCAGAGGACATGTAACAAGCACACAAGTTGCACTACTTACAGTAAATGATACTTTCAAGGTGATTTTTGCTTTTTACAATGTGCTTCAGGTTTATGAAAAATAGCAGTTTAGAAATTCTGAACAACTGTGTTCCGCAGAAGAATGACAGTCATAAGTGTGGAACAACATCAGTGAGTAAATTGAGGAAGACAAGTGTTTTACTTACTGTCAGCATTTGAGACACTCTCCATAACACCATAGGGAGGGACCAGTAGACCAGCCATACACTGACGATAATTCTGAAAGACACAAACACTCTAGTCACAAGACAGCATAAACAAAGAAACCGAGGATATGAGTAATAAACGACAAAAAAAATCTCTTTTTGTGAAAGCTTCATCAGTTATTCCAGAGAAAAACATGTTTGTCTTCTCAATCTTTCATCTTTCCTTTTCATTGAGCATCACCAATGCCTATTTTTAACCCTTCCCTACAAATCTCCTGCTATAGAGTTTTTCACGATCCAGTCAACTCCTGATGGATAAAATCAAATCCTGTCACATATTTTTTATTTTTTTTGGGGAAATACATCAGATTGCAGAGGTAAGTGAATTGTAAACACAATTTCTTGCGTACTTAAAGCATATTGGGTAAAAGAGTTTATCATTCTGTATATGATTAATATACGCACATATGCATGAACGCACACACAAACACACACATATGCTCAGTGTTATGTAAATGCTATAGCCATCAAAGAAAGCACACACATGAAAGAAACCATAAACCTCATCCCTCAGCTGAGTCTGGTTTTTCTTTTTAGTACCCAAACATCCAATTAAGTTTCTTGCCATAGTCTCCTAAAATCTATAGTTTTTCTTTGGAGCTGCAGCCGAGAACGATGGACTCAACATACTAAGAACACATAAAGAAAGCAGTTTCAGAAGAAGAGTTTGGAGGCAGTGCCATCTGTAATCTCTTTAATCAGGTCTGACTGCAGATCAGAAGGGATTACGCTGGATTAAATCAATATTTCTGAATCAAAGATCAGACAGCACACACAGGTCACACACATATGCACATTGCTGACACAGAGCTCATGACATACACACACTTACAACATTTCAAATACTATTGCAGGTACCACCTCTTATCTCTAATCCCACCATGGAATGAACTTTTATACCTCTATCAAATATGTCTTAATATAATGGACCAACAATATCACAATGTTAAAGACATAATTTACACTAAAATAATATATTTAAGTGTGAACGGAATTTAATGTTTTCAGAACCTTAACTGCATTATAATTGTGATTAAATGAAAATGTATTACAGTTTAAATTTATATCAAATGCAAATAGTAGAGCACTTTTTTTACCCACTTAAGTAGGACTTATTCATATGTAATTTCACAATTACTTGAAATATTATTTCGAAATGTGGTTAAAGTGTACTGACAAGCATTTATGGTGAACAAAAAATATACTATAATCATTTGTATTGATTGATTGATTATTTAAATACACTTCTAATTACACAGTTGTAATGATGAAGTTGCAATTTAGTGCACTTAAAATAAATTAACTCTAAATGTAATACTGAATAACACACTAGAGATAAAATTATCAAGTACTTTACATGTGCTTTAGTATGTTAGTCAAGACATGAAAATAAGTGTACTTTAAAACACAAAAGTTTATTAAAACAATGATTTAAAATACACTTTTACACTTTAAGTACACTTTTTAAGTTTACTTAAGTGTGTTAAGAATCCTATGAAAGTGTACTGTACTTTTTTACAAACCCGATTCCAAAAAAGTTGGGACACTGTACAAATTGTGAATAAAAAAAGGAATGCAATAATTTACAAATCTCATAAACTTGTATTTTATTCACAATAGAATATAGATAACATATCAAATGTTGAAAGTGAGACATTTTGAAATGTCATGCCAAATATTGGCTCATTTTGGATTTCATGAGAGCTACACATTCCAAAAAAGTTGGGACAGGTAGCAATAAGAGGCCGGAAAAGTTAAATGTACATATAAGGAACAGCTGGAGGACCAATTTGCAACTTATTAGGTCAATTGGCAACATGATTGGGTATAAAAAGAGCCTCTCAGAGTGGCAGTGTCTCTCAGAAGTCAATATGGGCAGAGGATCACTAATTCCCCCAATGCTGCGGCGAAAAATAGTGGAGCAATATCAGAAAGGAGTTTCTCAGAGAAAAATTGCAAAGAGTTTGAAGTTATCATCATGTACAGTGCATTATATCATCCAAAGATTCAGAGAATCTGGAACAATCTCTGTGCGTAAGGGTCAAGGCCGGAAAACCATACTGGATGCCCGTGATCTTCGGGCCCTTAGACGGCACTGCATCACATACAGGAATGCTACTGTAATGGAAATCACAACATGGGCTCAGGAATACTTCCAGAAAACATTGTCGGTGAACACAATCCACCGTGCCATTCGCCATTGCCGGCTAAAACTCTATAGGTCAAAAAAGAAGCCATATCTAAACATGATCCAGAAGCGCAGGCGTTTTCTCTGGGCCAAGGCTCATTTAAAATGGACTGTGGCAAAGTGGAAAACTGTTCTGTGGTCAGACTAATCAAAATTTGAAGTTCTTTTTGGAAAACTGGGACGCAGTGTCATCCGGACTAAAGAGGACAAGGACAACCCAAGTTGTTATCAGCGCTCAGTTCAAAAGCCTGCATCTCTGATGGTATGGGGTTGCATGAGTGCGTGTGGCATGGGCAGCTTACACATCTGGAAAGGCACCATCAATGCTGAAAGGTATATCCAAGATCTAGAACAACATATGCTCCCATCCAGACGTCGTCTCTTTCAGGGAAGACCTTGCATTTTCCAACATGACAATGCCAGACCACATACTGCATCAATTACAACATCATGGCTGCGTAAAAGAAGGATCCGGGTACTGAAATGGCCAGCCTGCAGTCCATTTTTTCACCCATAGAAAACATTTGGAGCATCATAAAGAGGAAGATGCGACAAAGAAGACCTAAGACAGTTGAGCAACTAGAAGCCTGTATTAGACAAGAATGGGACAACATTGAGCAACTTGTCTCCTCAGTCCCCAGACGTTTGCAGACTGTTATAAAAATAAGAGGGGATGCCTCACAGTGGTAAACATGGCCTTGTCCCAACTTTTTTGAGATGTGTTGATGCCATGAAATTTAAAATCAACTTATTTTTCCCTTAAAATGATACATTTTCTCAGTTTTAACATTTGATATGTCATCTATGTTGTATTCTGAATAAAATATTGAAATTTGAAACTTCCACATCATTGCATTCTGTTTTTATTCACAATTTGTACAGTGTCCCAACTTTTTTGGAATCGGGTTTGTAAGTAGGCCTACACTTATTTTATTTAATTAATTTTATATTATCTGCAAGTACTGTTTTTAAATACTGAACATTTATGATTTGAAGTACACATTCAATACAATTAAGCACACTTCTTTTTCGGAAAATATCACTAAGCTTTCTTTTATCAAAATATTACAGTTAAGTGATCATAGGGATGAAATTATTTTCAGTAGTTTGTGAGAATCTCATTTTTCTGGTGTTCTAGACTAACAAAAATTACCAATTTATTAAGAAATAATAGTGTTTTTTGTTTCCTTTCATGAAGCAAAATATTTCAAACAAAATATGTTGGGAAAAAAAGGATGATAGTCAGAGAGCAAACAATCAAAGTTACTAGACAGTTCAAGCTGACATCAAATTCTAGAAAGACAGATAGATAGATAGACGGACAGATAGTACTATTGGGCAAGGCACTTAACCTTGGATATCTCTGGAGAAGAGCATTAGTATACTTTATGTTGCTTTGGACAAAAACATCTTCTAATTATAGACACATGAGAGAGATTAGTGCCCATTTAGTGTTCGGCAAGAGAGCAGAAAGTCCAGCTCGTCCATCAAGGTCAGGTAATGTGTTTAAGACCCCACCACATGCAGAGGTTCGTACATCCCCAAAGACCATATTCAATATGTCGATAAATTCAATTCATATCTGTTTTGATCCATCAAACCCAACACAGAAGTGAAGACCTTAATCTTATACATCACTGTCTGTATAGGATTCAGATTTGAGAAAATGCAACATAGCAGCTATTAAGTTATGATTCATAAATATCATCATATAGCAGGAGTGTGACAGAATAAGAAGATTTTATCACTCTCAAAACTGAATGTTTTAGTAACAGGAGGTGCCAATAAATTAATCCCAGTGACTAATGACACAGAGGCGGCCTGAGCCATTAACCAGGACACCTGGGAGGGTTAATGTGGCCTTTCTGGGGCACAGATGCGAGTGTCCCGCTCTCAGGGGAGTGGAAGTCTCTATGTAAGAGGACAAGTCATTATCTCTGACGGATACATCTCATAAATCACACAAACCTAACCTAATATGTCATTAGGTCTATCGATAAATATCACAACACTGAACACAACAGTCAGAGATTGAGTCAGCGTATGATGGGCTTCAAAATAAGTTTGGACACTTAAAGAGAGTTCTCCCAAAAATGAACGTTCTGTATACTCACCATCATGTTGTCCAAACACAAAACTCAGACTTTCTTCCATAAGTCCGATTTTTTCAGTAATTTGGATGATCTGGTTCACAATGATTAATTTATGAACTGGACTAAATGAGTCTCAAGTTCGAATCACTTCCTGAAATGATCCAGTAATAGTGGTTAACAACTCACTAGATTATCATTGAATCATTGAAGATTATCATTTGAATAAGTGGATTAAAAGATATATGACTTACAAGACTTGAATTATAGAGCATATAATTCATATAAACAGCGCATATGAAAAGTCATATGAACCACTTTTATGATTTTTTTTTTCCTTTTTTTGAAGATTTAAAGCTTCAGTCCCCATTCATTGTTCTTGAATGGAAAATCAACCAGCATTGTCTTGTTGCATAAAAGAAAGTCATATGAGTTTGAACTTACATGAGGGTGAATGAATGATTTTCATTTTTTATCTAATGCAACAACATTCATGTCAAAGTCAAAAGTGTCAAAGTGTGTCTTCAGAGTCTAAGGGCGTTTTAAGACCTGTAGACCATTTGCTTTGTTCCGAAACATGGATTAAAATTGTTACAATGTTGCAATTTCTTCTTGGTTTGGTTCGCTTTCACAAGGAAACATAAGTCACGTGTGAGTTAACTAGACCTCTCATTGGTCAGAGTGCACCTATTTATGTTCTGAGATTTGTTATACTTTAAAGAAGTATACTTTTTTGGCTAACATATTAAAGAAACACTCCACTTTTTTGAAAATAGGCTAATTTTCCAACTCCCCTAGAGTTAAACAGTTGAGTTTTACAGTTTTTGAATCCATTCAGACGATCTCTGGGTCTGGCGGTGCCACTTTTAGCATAGCTTAAATTCATTGAATGTGATTAGACCGTTAGCATCTAATGTTAGCATTTTCTCCTTGGAAAACTAGGTTGCTGCTGGAAGAGGTGTTAGTAAGGCCAGCAGGGAGTGCTCACCCTGTGGTCTGTGTGGGTCCTAACACCCCAGTATAGTGACGGGGACACTTCGTCCTTCAGATGAGACGTTAAACCAAGGTCCTGATTCTCTGTGGTCATTAAAAATCCCAGGATGTCCTTCGAAAAGAGTAGGGGTGTAACCCCAACATCCTGGCCAGATTTGCCCATTGGTCTCTGTCTATCATGGCCTCCTAATCATCCCCATATACTGATTAGCTTCATCACTCTGTCTTCTCTCCACCAATAAGCTGGTGTGTGGTATGCGCTCTGGTGCAATATGGCTGCCATCGCATCATCCAGGTGGATGCTGCACATTGGTGGTGGTTGAGGAGATTCCCCCTACTATATGTAATATATAAGTTGTAGTAATCGAGATTCGGACTCTGTCTTAAACTCGGTCTCGAGACCATACTGTAATGGTCTTGGTCTTGTCACGGACTCGTGTTCATTTTGACTCGGAATTGACTTGTACTCTAACATATTAGGAATCGGACTCATTCCCGAGTCCACTCGAGTCTGTTGGAAACTTTTTCCTCGTCAAAGCAGAGACCAGGAGACATTGGGATATCTCTCAAGCAGAAGCTACTCTTTATTGAGAAACGTGCTGTGCATCGCTGTAGTCATCCAAGTCTCACTAAGGCAGTGTACATTGAAGTTTATATACATTTTAGGGGGCAGTGCTTAGTGATAGAGACAAAGCACCAGGGAGACAACAAAGCATGCAAATTAAGTATTCAGGTATAGGAACCTGCCCCAGACTCTAGAGTGTCACAAGTCCTAATCCAATCAGCATACCTATTCAAAGAATGGGAGAGGGGCTCCAAGAGCCATTAACGACAAAAGCTGAGAATCTCAGTAAATTGATGTTTGGTTGACACGTCCAATGATTTTCTTGTGCGCAACTGTGCATGACTTGAGACTAACGTGCAAAGGCAGCAGGGCTCAGGTAGTAACGGAAAGTTCGGATCATTTTACTGACTCGGATCTTTGAATCTCATTCAGCAAAATGTACAAATATTTTTTCAAGTCATTTCATTCATTTCAGCAGAATATAATTTAAATGTTACATTTTAAATTCCCCAACACATACTACTTGGCTAATATAGCCCCAGAAAGATTAGATATCTTTCATGTCTAGAACTCCAAACTACCTTCTCTCCGTCTCAACTCGGACTCAACATACTCTGGACTCGATCTTGATTCGGACTCGAATGAGCTGGTCTCGACTACAACACTATTAAAGATTTCTATCAGTTACTAACTTGAGGTTTTTGGTCCAATAATTAAAACCTTTTTTCAGAATTTATTAGTAGGAGATTACTAGTCATCCAATTTTTTACATCAACTATGCATTCCCTTAATTTTGTGAATCGATATGTTTCGTCAGGGCATTAAGAAATATAGAGCTGAGTATCATCAGAGTAACAGAGAAAATTAATGCCATGCTTCCTAATGATTTCTCCCAAGGGTAGCAAGTACAGAGTGAAAAGCAATGGTCCTATTACTGAGCCTTGCGGTACTCCAAACTGAACTTTTGATCGATATGATACCTCTTCATTTACTGCTACAATCTGATAACGCTTAGATGGAAAGGTTCTCAAGCTGACTAGCGGATGACGTTCCTGTAGCTTTACCCAATAATAGACACGGTACTTCCTTGAAAATAAATTCCTGCATAGCACTACGACAACCAATGAAATGACCCTCCTCAATAGATAATGCTTTAATTGCAAATAATACAAAAAATATTAACGAAAATATTACAATGTAATTTTAATCATTTAAAAGTATATTATTAAATCTTTTTTTGTGAAATTACTCTAGTCACCCTTGTTCCAATCATTTCTTCATCTCTGGAGAGGAACTGCTAGCATTATGTATGTAGCTCTAATATGTCTTGACAGTCCAGTGCAGAGCGCTAATTGAAAATGACTCTGCTCTGCCTCTCAGTCATGTTTCTATTGTATTTGTAATGATTTATCTTTGTATTGTAATCAGTCTAACTGCACAAAGCGCTTCTTCATTTGAGTAGACTCTGCAACAGTTATATTTAATGATGATAAAGACAGTTATTGTGTAAAAGCTCATTATTCCACAGATCATAAAAAAGGTCTCTTATATAATTATGTGAAATCAGTTTTAACACAGTCTCAGTTAGAGGTGGGAAGACCCACACAAAATTTCACATTTCTGCACTGATTTTCATGGAATATATCCAGAATTTTCCATACTGTACTTTACACCTATAACAGACCTGAGAGTAATATCCACTTATTGGTAGCTGAAAGCACAATCAAAATAGCCAAAATACATTATGAACACACAAGAGGGGAGAGATGTGTAGAATTGTGAATGACTATAGAGTGCTTCCTGTGGATACAGGTTGTGTGTGGGTTTGGAGAAGTATACATGCACCAGGCACATCAACAAAGGTTACAAGTACAGACTCTTCATAAAAACAACTGACTGTCTTTTAGGTTGTGCTCCAACATATGGTGCAGCTGAGCTGTGAGTGGAGTTTGAGTCTAGGTCCTTTACCACAGTGTCCTGTCCCTCCTGCTTTTGTCCTGTACATTAAAGGTGAAAAAGCTAACAATTTATTTTAAAAAGACTGTCTTTTAGAACTGATGAGCTGAACATGGGTTGCTATTATCACTTTAGTAGTTTCCATGGTGACAGAATTTGGGGGGAATCATGTGTTAAGTTCTCTTGGTAACAGCTGTATGAGGCGGGTGATAAAGATAAATCATGGTAGAGTGTCGTGTCATGTAGAGTCAACTATAAGTAAGCTATTTAACGGATAAGTTCTTGAAGAACCTTTTTATTCTAAATTCTGCCTAGTAGAACACATTTTTACAGTTATAGGCTCATTTGGATTAAAATTTCCTGATAATTTACTCATCCCCATGTCATCCAAGATGTTTCTTTCTTTCTTCATTTGAAAAGAAATTAAGGTTTTGAGGAAAACATTCCAGGATTTTTCTCCATATAGTGGACTTCACTGGGGTTCAACAGGTTGAAGGTCCAAATGTCAGTTTCAGTGCAGGTTCAAAGGGCTCTACACGATCCCAGACGAGGAATAAGAGGTCTTATCTAGAGAAACAATCGGTCATTGCGTGACATTTCCAATGCATCGCAGAGCTAGTGCAAGACGAGCATTTGTGGTTAAAAAGTATAACCATTTTTTTATTTTTTTTTAGAAAATGACTGATCGTTACCAGTGATGTGAATAACTGCGTTATAAATAAACGGCATTGCTTTCTTCAGTAACAAGTAATCAAATTAATTACTTTTTCCCCGTTACAGCGCCGTTACTCTTACCGACAAAAAAATCCCACGTTGCTATAATTGAACTTACTGAAGCGGTTTTCATCTGACTAGCACTCTCTCAGCCATAGGACCTGCAAAGTTTTTTCTCTGGTGTGTGTGTTGGACTAGTAGTTGTTCATTTAAGCCATTAGTTGACTAATCACATTTATATTAAATTGATTTCTTAAATACTGTAAAGAACAAACCATAATAATGAGCGTTTACATAATAAAGGCTATATAGCACTCAAGCGCACACTTAAAGCTTGTCATAAAGAACCAGCAAAAGTAATGATTATGAATGTGACAAAAACAGTAAGGAGACATTTTAATTGTTTATTAATAAACTAATGTTTTCTGAATCCGTGTCGGCTGCAAAGATGAAGTTGACATTGCTGACTCTCATCATCGCATGTGGACGCGCTTAGAGAGAAAATGCACATTTCATTTGGATTACATAATCAGAGAGTAGCCTATTTCTTTTTGTTTTGAATTATTTCAAGCTTTCTATATATATATTTCTCACATCTGTGAGACAAGCAGCCACTGAGTTTCAGTTCATTTAGCCTATAAGACGCGCTCCAGTTCACGTGCAAGTGATCGCGCCAGCGCCATGATTATATTGTCATGATTATATTTTCTGCTATGTTTGCTTCTTATTTATCAAATCCAGGCAACTGGTTGATGAAACATTGATTAAAAATTAAGATACAATTTTTACAAAACCAAATTCACTTTAAAGAATGGCTTTCTACAAAACAAAACTTAATGAAGTGGTCAAAATCATGTCTGACCCACTCCATGACTCCCGATATTGCCCATCTTATGATGTATCCTATCTTACTCATGTTGTTCACTTTTCATAATCAAAAAGATGAATTTAAAACATATTTAATATTGGGGGCATCCAAGTTAATTGACATATTTGATTTTTATTTTTTTTAACGTAACATATAGTTACTTTCCCTGGTAATTAGTTACTTTTATAATGATGTAACTCAGTTACTAACCCAGTTACTATTCGTGAGAAGTAACTAATAACTATAACTAATTACTTTTTTAAAGTAACGTGCCCAGCACTGATCGTTACACATGGCACTTTAATTATAAAAAATATATAAAATCTAAATACATGTACCATATGTAGCATATATGCTATACACTAAATTCTAATGACATAAATTAAACAGCAACAGAACATGACAGATTACCCAGCATGCCCTGGGGCTTTAGTGGGGTGCTGTGATTGGAGGAGACGTGACAGCCCAGAGGTGCTTAGTGGAGGCTGATATACAATTACACAGTCAAACGCACAAACAGCACACACAAAATCACATATTTACACAGTGTTTCTGCAGCATTAAATCCAAAAAAATTCCTTATAATTAGATCACTGTGGCTCTGCAATGCTGTCAATTTAAACAAGCAGCCTCATGCTCAAGACAGTAATTAGTTCAATTTAAATTGAGTTTCCAATAGCGGGAAGACCCAGACCCTTAATACACACAATAGAAAATAACACACACACACACACACACACACACACACACACACACACACACACACACACACACACACACACACACACACACACACACAGACACATACTTGTATATGTGGTTTACAGGGACTCTCAATAGGCGTAATGTTTTTTTTTTTACTGTATAAACTGTATATTCTATCCCCCTACCCCTAAACCTACCCATCACAGAAAACTGTCTGCATTTTTTGAATTTGATTAGTATGTTATTTTAAGCCATTTGGTTTACGAAGACACATGAAGTGTCCTCATAAACCATGTTTACGTTGTAATACCCATGTCATTATACACATTTGTGACCTCATAAACCATGTATACAAGAACACACACACACACAGCTGATATACAAATGAACACACGTGTGCTGTGTAGAGTGATACTGAATGTGGCAGGATTTGTTTCTTTAAGTTGCAGGCATTCAACCTGAGCACAGTAATGAGTAATGAAGCGTTCATGCTCAGGGTGTGTGAATATCTCGAGCAAACTCTTATATAACCCACCTCTACACTTACACAAGCTATACTGAGAATCAAATCTCTGAACAGACAGAAAACAACAAAGATATTAAACTCACCAGATTAGTGAAAACACATCAAGAGTAGGCCAGAGTGATCTAGCTCAGCATATTAGAATGATTTCTGTAATGATTTTAAATTGTAATAATATTGCAGAATATTTCAGTTTTTACTGGTCAAATAAATGCAGTCTGAATAAATGCTGCCTAACTGCAGGTGAACAAACATTACCCCAAAGCTGACAGAAATTAATATCTAAAAGCTACAAAATTCACATTTTGATTTAATATGATCTTTAAACAAGTCTCCATTTGCTCTAAATTTCATCTCAGTTTAAGTTTAAGGAGAACCCAGTGAGATAAATAAAGAGATAACATTTCTTTTGGGAAGTGGTCTTCTACATTGATTCAGTTTTTTAAGGGTTTTGCTCGTCTCATAGATCATGTTCTCCACTCACATATAAATAATCAGGTTAGTTTTGTGAGAGTAATGAAACCTCGTATCCAATAATCTGCTCATTAGTGCTGCAGCATGCTTTTACTGTAAACTCAAGTTGATTACATCTGTATGAATGTAGAAACCCAATATATCACCAGGAAATTAAAGTACTCTTCACTGAAATAAGCCAAAATGTTTCGCAAAAATGAAAAGAAAAAGTTTATGAAAAATCATAGACCATCTTTTAGATATATGCCACGCTGATGATATACAGAACTAATAAGAGTGCCTCATCGCCATGACAACGGCAGCCCGCTTCATGCACTAGATAATTAGAGTTTGACTTGGGAGTTTTTCGACTGAAAAGATGAAGGCCTGTTTCCAGCATCAGCGGGGCATCTGACCATTAACAGACATTCTGCTTCAAACTGCTTGCTAGAAAACAACAATATATGGTATTCAGGAGCCCACCTCTCTTTGATCTAAACAACAAAACTAATGCTTTTATTGCAAATATATTATCATTTCAACCAATAACTACTGATAATTAGTATCATTATTCAGGTTATAAATCAGCAGGGCAGAACATAGAAGTAAAGTCAAATGCTTCAATTAGGAAGAAGGTACAATTGTTAGGAGATGAAAGCCAAATCAGCCTCAAAGACACGCCAGCAAAGTTCAGAAGCTGAGAACGTAGGAAAGATGCAGCGGTCAATCATCAGAAAGATGACATTACTCTAAAAGACCCATGTCTGGGCCAACAAAGCACAATAATGACACAACTGAGATGTTGTGTGAGACGAGAGCAAGATAAAGCTGTGTGGATGAGCTAACTTCAGTGTGGACCAAATCTAACACTGCCCACAGTGAAATATGGAGGAGGTACGCCTGCATGGACGCTTTTTATCAGCTGATACTGGATACATGGAAACATTCAAAAGAAACTTGAACTGAATCACGGTTCTTGGATGTACATCGACACAAAACCATCAATGGTTGACTTTTTAATGGTGTATTCATATTTTAATGCACTTATCACATTTACCTAATTTCCCAATACACCAGTTTTATTGATTGCAATAAAGACGAAGTTATTGGGACCGTTTAAAAACGCTGTCTGTAATTAGACACACACACACATTTTTCCCCCAGTACTTCAAATGTTATTTTTAATGTAATGACCACAAACATTATTTGTTCATCCTTCTAAGATTGTCCCCATTGTAAAACCAAATGTTTAAACATGTAGGAAATTCTACATTTGAAAGAAAACACTTATTTAAAAATAAAAAATACAATAATTACCACTTTAACCAGCAGGTGGTGGCAAAGTAGCATTTATTTGCGCATATATCAGCCATGTCCTCTAATCGTTTTTCACTTTGTTTTTGACTAAATATTAAACATTATAAAATAACTATGTTTAAAATACATTTTGTCAATGTGAAGTACTCAAAAAATATTAAGTAAACAATAATTTTTATTGTGAATTAGTTACACAGAAAGCGAGCACCGTGCTCTCCCTTAGTAATCACAGCAGCTGTCAATCAGTGCAGCACAAGATCATTGATTTCAGCACACTTGTAAAAACACACATTTTATTCAATTAATCTAACTAAAGTGCACAGTAAATATTTAATTTTTGAAGCTTTTTTTCACATAAAAGTGTGAAAACTGATGGTTGAATTGAATTTAGCCGAGAAGGAACAATGAGGTACGTCTTTATTTATTTATTTTTTATGCTGTCTTACATTTGAATAACTAATAATAATAATAAAAAAAAAAAAATTAATTAATGCTATGTCAGACTATTTAAGTGACTATATTCTGATTATAAACTAAGTATTACACTATTGATGCTCAACTCATCTCACTGGAAGTTTTCTAGCTGGCTTATATTATTGTGGAAGTTCTAAAGAACGCTCCATGCATATAGCCCATTTTCCAAGGATCAGCAATTCTCCCCTAAAAGTGATCGGGCAGACCAAACCATAAGTCGTAGAGACTTGACACTTTGAGGGCTTTATCATCTACAATGTCACCAAAGCTCACCCCGATTGACCTGATGGGGGCGCTACAGTGGTCAAAAGTACGAAATGTCTCATAACTCCTGAACCAGCATAGGCTCAAGTGTCTTATTTCATTGGAATCCTTGGCTCAAGACGGACAAGATGCATGCCTCGGATTCTGCAAAAATTTTGGCCATTTTGGATTTTTTGAAAAAACAACTTTTGCGAACTAGTCCGAGGTTTTTGACCCAATTTGAACCAAACCAGTGCAGCAAGATTCTCTGGAGTCTGATTGTCAATAACAGTTGAAATTCCAATTCACCGCCAAAACGTTCAAAGTGAGTATGACTTGTGAACGGGAATGTGACATTTTCACCAAACTCAGCACACCTATGTAAGAGTGGTGACTGGCCACTTGGTGGCGCTATAACAGGAAAAAAAACATGAAAATGGCTACAACTACTTCAATGTTAGGCAGATTGACTTGAAAATTGGCAGGCAGTGTCTTCGTCCAAGGTTCCATGACTGTCTATGGAGGACATTGATGCATCTCAAAAAACATGTCCGCCATCAGCCACTGAATTTTGAGCAGCTATCAAACAAGGTTAACAGAGGCCGATCGGAATGAAACTCACTGGGCCTGTTCGACTCACGGCCGTAGAGGCCTGTGAGAAATTAGAGAGAAGTCGGTTACCAGGGGCTGCCTTCGTGTTTTTCATGTGCGTAAAGGAATGTGTATCGCATGATTTTTCACACACACCCACAACATTCATATCACATGGTAGAACTCTTCATTCTGAGCAACTTTGCTTCTAGAACCGCCACTGTCCATCGAATCGTTCATTAAATATTGGAGATAATTTCTATGGCGAACGAGTCCTAGGTTTTTGGCTCATCCTCAATAACTGTTAAAAAGCTTTAAAAACTATCAATTTTCTACGGTAAATTGCCTGTATTTGCTGTAAATGGTCTTTTCCATCTATGATCAAGATGGTTACAGGCTTGCTAAATAAAACATAATACCTTTTTATGCATGTGCGTAAAGGCCTTAAAGCGTCTGAACCCCGATAATTGCTGTTCACAGCTATATTTTTTTAGAATGTTAGAATATAATTATTAAAAATTATTTTGTGTTCAAGTTGCTGTTTTGCTAATTAGACTTTCTGTACAAGATAAAACTTCATAAAACTAATTAATGTAGATTTTTATATGCAAAATTTTATTTTAATTTATAACGTTTTATTTACTGCATTTTATAATACTGCACTGTATTGCAGTGTATGCAGTCATATCTGAACATGAATATGTTTTGTAATTGTTAGGATTTCTAACAAGTACCATTCTTCAGCAATGGATGTGAACTGGCAGTAAACATTTGACAATAATTAACAATAATTACAGCATAAAGTAGAACTGTCTGTCTGCCAAGTCTTTTTTTTTAAAAATTGATTTAGAATATTGCAATTTTGTAGTATATAAATTTACAGAGCACATTTAATGTTGCAACAACCGCAAAGCCAATCTGATCGTGAAGATATGAATTTGTGGCACATTTGCAATAACATTCACTAAAATTTGCCACAGGGTTTTGCAGGATATTATGTTTTTGTAAAGGAACTTACTCCAGTAAGACACAAGTACAAGAAACATCACATTATACACTCTAAGAAAGTTCTGTAAAAATAGAGGCCTATTAGTACTGTTAATATGAAGGAATTTTCTGCATTGATTTTTTAAAAAATTATGCATTGCATTCTGTTGTGTTTCAGGGTTTAAAGAAATGCCCATAAACTTAAAATTACCAGTACCTTTTGTGTTTTTCTACTGATTTCTGTTTACAGCAGTATGAGAGAACTGTGTTAAATTGTCTCTCTTTCATGCTTGACATACAAATGCATCCCATAATTGCGCGTCACTGCACTTTTTTTTTCGCTTAAAACACATTCATTACATAATTCACATAGAGACATTCTCAGCATAACTTATTCTCCTCTCACAAGACCTCAGCTCATCGAAAGCAAACAGAAGACTTACTTTCAAAATCAAACCTCAATATCACACGCACACCTCCACACATGCACATGCCTAAATCTGTGAGTGCAGAAAGTTACACATATTGCATTCCAAGATAAAACAGAGAAAAATAAAGCACACAGTCAAACACTGACCTCTAAGTAACAAAAATAAAGAAAAGCAGATCAAGTGACCGCTCAGACACTTACCTACAGTACTGACGGACCCATGAGTGACGGACTGAAGCAATCAGTACTATTCTATCTCTCTTTTTGTCACTTTAGCTATTAGTGTCTAATATAGAGAGCTCTATGACAGCTCAAGCATGCTTTAGTGTGTGTTGCGAGCAGCAGCCAGAATGCGTCTGAGTGTGTGTTAGGAAGAGTGCTGATGTAGTGAGCGCGTGTGTAGGGCTGAACGGGCAGCTGACCCCCCCCCCCCCCCCCCTCCCTTTGAGAGCAGAGTGGTTGCTAGGCAATTTGAGTACTCCAATCATCATGGTCTGATGACTACTGACTGCACATGCACACATACACACAAACATATAAAAAGAAGCCCACACAGAACCTGACATCATATTTTTGTCCAAGAAGGTTGAAGGTCTTCAGTAATAAATTAATATAATTATTTCATATTTAAGATGAACCCGCACACAAAGAAAGTTAAACACTCAAAAACACGCATTTTCGCAGCCTAACATGCTTAAAATTGTGTTTGTCAGTTCAAGCATTTTAAAGGTAACAGGACTTCACTCAATAATTCAGTATTTTCAAGAAGATGAACACAGATATAAAGTGAAAGTACTCTACTGTATGTACTGATATATTATATATGAGACTCATTCAAAAACTGACTCTCACAGTGCACTATGGGTATTCTCTAGCCGTTGAGCGTACCTCAGTTGTACACTTGTTATTGTGGAGCATTGCGGGATTGAATGAGTGCACTCGATAATGTCCACTAAGTTTTCAGACACCACTAAAAATGGCTGTTCCCTCAAATAGTGCCCTATTTAAGGGTATAGAGGGCGATTTCGGACACAGGGTTTGTCTCTGTTTTGCCTGTGTACGAGTTTTTCATTGGTTGTCATGGTTTCAGATTAGTCTACACCTGTTCCCTGTTCTGCTAATGATCTTCCACTGTGTATTTAAGTCCTCAGTTCATTGTGTCTAGTTAAAGTTTAGTGTGTAACATTTATGGATTGTGTATTGCAGTATTGTTCTAAGTGTTTTGTCTTGGTTATTCGTTCATTCTGTGTCACACATCTATGTTTTGGATTTTAAACTACATGTGCACCCCTGACAAAATGAGAGACCTAGAAAAGATTAAAACAGCAGAAGTAAAGGATGGATTTACATGCTGTCCGTTTGCTCCAGCTGGAACAAGAAGATTGCTCCCTCTAGGACCACACAAGAGACTTTCTAGATCTGGCATGCCTTACCCACTTCCCAGACCACTCACTCTGGTAATTTTTCCACACTGGCCTCAAAGAGTGGTCCAAGTCACACCCATCCTCGGTGGAGTTTTACTGCATATGTGGAGTAGGTGCTGGTCCAAAATGACTCTCCCATTACTGTGGGAGACACCTCATCACAGATGAGGACACTGCCCACTCCAGACCCAGAGTCCAGCCAACCATCAGCCATGTCTGCCATGGAAAAGCCCAAGCCCACCATGAAAACAAAGCCAGAGAGACCACCAGAGGCTAATTTCATCCTGGAGCCTGAGTCCAGTATGGAGTCTGTCCAGGTGTGTGAGCCTAAATCAGCATCCATCACGGAGGGTATATGGGTTCCTAATCTATTATTATGTGACGAGCTAAATATGTAGGTGTTTCTTTTGCAACAGTCACCACTGATCCCATCCAGTTCCAAGTAGTCTCAGTCATCACTGGATAAGTCCAGTTTAAAGTTGTCTAAATCATTGCTGAATAAGCCCAATACCAAGTGGTCTAAGTCATCGCTGGATAATCCCAGTTCTGAGTCATCTACACTACCCTCCAAAAGTTTGGAAACACCCTAGAAAAGTGGGGTTTGGGACAATATTGGCATGAATCCTTTTTAATTTGTGATAATTTAGTTAATTTAATTTGTGATAACCAGTAACCAAGCACCACAGCTGGCAAAGGGGCATGTCTGACTTTGACATGTATATATTGCCATTATTATGTAATTGTGGCGACCAGGGCGGGCGAGAGCTGTGAGGGAACGGCGCGAGGCCGGTGGCGCAAGTGTTAATGAGCTCCACCTGGGAGGCGCACCGGCCTTGAGTCCCTCACTGAGGAGCTCCGGGAGCATAAAAGGAGGAGCGACTACCGTGAAGGACGAGAGAGGACCAGGCCTGGACTTTATTTTATGTTTTATTATGTTTGTGTGGCCGGCAGAGGTCCGCGAGGGTTACTTTCGTTTTGTTCTTTGTTTATTTTTGAATTAAAGTTACGTTGAATGTTCGCCGGTTCCCCGCCTCCTTCTTCCCACAACTACTAACCTTGTTACAGTAATCAACATGAAAATTAATATTGTTGGTCTTCAATGATAATGTCAAGTTACTTTAATGTATTTGCACCAAAAAATGATAAGGATTTATGCTGATATTGTCCAAAACCACACTTTGCCAGGGGTGTTTCCAAACTTTTGGAGGGCAGTGTAAGTCAATGCTGGTCCAGTTCCAAGTTATCTAAGTCACTGTTGCATAAGCCCAATTGCAAGTCTCCTTTGTCACCATTGGTCCTGCCCAGCTCCAAGTCTCCTTCATCGCCAGTGGTCCCAACCAGCCTCCCTCACCCGCCTTCTCTGCCTAAGCCAGCCAGCTCCTCCTCTGGGGGCTCCACTCTACTGCTCGGATCTGCTGCCTCAAGCCTTCCAGTCTCCAGCTCTGCCCTGGCCTGTGGATTCCTCAGGTCCACCTCAAGCCTCCCAGCCCCACACTCCACCTCGGCCCTCCAACCCATTGGGTCCACCATGGACTGTTATCCCTCAGGCTTCGCCAGGCTCCCTCGTCCCTCTGGCACCACCTTGGCTCATCGCAGCTCTGGCTCCACCTCAGAATTCCAAGCCAGCAGCTGTGCCTTGACTTTCCACCCCTCTGGCTTCACCGGGCCCCTCATTCCTGCCTCATTGTCCTCACTTCTGAAGAATTATTATATGATAAGCTGAATGAGTAGGTGTTTGCTACGCAAAAGTCACCACTGGTCCCATCCAGTTCCAAGTAGTCTTAGTCAGCCAGTTCCTCTGCCCAGCCTCCGCTGGCTCCCTTCAGTCCCTCAGCTCCTTCTCTGGTGGCTCCACTCTGCTGCCTCAAGCCTTTTAGTCTCCAGCTCTGCCTTGGCCTGTGGATTCCTCAGGTCTACCTCAAGCCACCAAGACCCAGACTCCACCTCGGCTCTCCAACCCATCAGCTCCACCATGGACTGTCATTTCTCAGGTTCCACGGGCTCCCTCATCCCTCTGGCACCACCTTGGTCCATTGTTGCTCTGGTTCCACCTCAGAATTTGGAGTCAACAGCTGTGCTTCAACCCTCCACCCCTCTGGCTCCACCTGCAGCTCTGCTGTGGCTCTCCAGGCCTTTGGTGTCACCCTGGCTCTTTGGCTCCACATGGGTCACCACCTCCACCGGCACCACCTCAGTCAGTCATCTCCCAGGTTCAGCCAAGCCTCCCTACCAAGGCTCTCCCATGGGTTTCCCCTCTATAGATTCCACAATGGATCTGCATCCTGTCATTGATATTGGTCATCCTATGATTCCCCACGTATCTGCTATGATTCCTCCTGTCTCCACCCTGGCTCCTCCCACCTTCTTCTCCTCCCTGGTTCCTCTGGTCGTCTTCTCCCTAGTGTCTCACTCTTCCTGTTCCTCATCCTCCTCCAGAGCCCCCTCCCTCCCTCCTCAGTTTGGACTATTGTTTACTGCGCAAGGCTTTTCGGGATGGGGGGTGGGAGGTCATGTCACGGTCATGTTTAGTTTCCTTGTCTTGTTTAATTTCTTGTCATGAACTTCTTGGTCTCTGTTTCGATGTGTTGGTTATTCGTTCATTCTCCATTACGCATATCTCTTTTGGATTTTAATCTACATGCCCCTCTAACAACCAAACTTGTATACATGGGGGATTGGGGCTAGTTGTCACTTAACTTCAGTGAATATTTCCTAGGTTGAGTCTATTTCTGAAAGTCAATTTTTTTGTATAGACAAACACCTTAAATGCACCACTTTTCTTCATGACCACGTGGTCCATTGCAGGTGTCTGAATGATGTCCCATCCTGTCACATGATATTGATCACATGACTTGAACCAAAATGTTCCCTTTATATTGGTTTCTCCGAATGACATCAATGAAATTCATTTGTCTGGACATTCTTTCTCATAACAAAGCAATAACTTCTACACATAATTTTAATACCATGTTGCACTATGTTGATATATGATGTTATAAAATCATGCCAGAATAAAAAACAATATATAAATTTATTACATGCTAAGAAATTTTAATCACAAATGAAATGGCTGTATTTGACTTCGGATGGTTAAACTGAATGACATTTTGACACTTCAAAATCTTTAAAATACCTTTATATGTAGCAAAATATAATGAAAACCTTTTGGATTCAATAATAGAGTTCTTGTTGTAGTACCTTACATACTTTGTATGTCATATCTTGGTGTTTTATTATTATTAAGGCCTTTGGACAAAAAATGACCCATCATGTCATTGACCCATATAGCCTACGTCACAATAGGGAAGAAAAGACTATTGCAACTTCCATTTCATGCCCACTTTAAAGTCATGACTAAAAAAGCTTTTTAACATTTCCACTCTCCAGGGGGAAAAATTAGACTGATGCTGTGAGATCCAGGCAGATAAGCAACGATTATGTCAGAGATCGAATTTAAATAAGGAATAACACATTTTTAAAATGTAAAATAAATAAATAAAGTAAATATTAAAATTGTAATAGCAAGTAAGTTTTAAAGTAGGACATTTTGTATGCTGCATCTATGGGACAAGAAGGGACTTGGGTAAGTACATATGGAAGTTCTTTGTACTTCTCTTGCAACCATTTAATGATGCACTTAAGACAGAACCTACACTAGCAGGTCTTATTAGGTCACCATGGTCCTTGTAAGGCAAACGGAACAACTTAAAAAGCAAATGTGGTTTTAACACCTTTAAGACCTTTAAGAGAATATCACATATCTTACATTACCTCACATCTGCACAGATGGAAACAGATCTATTTTGATACCAAAGTACATCACGTAATCAGTTCTGATGGAAAACACATCCTGTCAACAGGATGAACCCCTCAATCTTACAGCACAGAAGAGACACAATATCTTACATTTGAAAATAATCAAACAAACAGAGTGTATGGTAGAACATATGTAAATGATTAAAGAAATTAATAACCTGTAAAAAAAAAAAAAAAAAATTATCATGCAACATAAGGTAATGATTGATGATGATTAAATGAATATATAGCTATCAATGACTATAATTCATAAAGAAAAGTTTAATAAGATATATAAAAATGAATCAAAGACATCAATAAAGAGAATCAAATGTAATACATTTGAATATGAAAAATCTCATATACACCAGGGATTTTGCTGTGCAACACTGATTTGAAAAGAATAAAATTGTTAGAAATGTGAATTTTCAATATGTTTCTTTAAGTAAAACAAAGCCAACTTCCACATTTCTGTAATTTATAAGCTCTTTAAAATATATAAAAACAAAAGTGACTTGCACTACCTTTGTGGGAAAAAGTACACTTTATCTTACTTTTAAAAACAGTAGTCTACTTATTACTGAAATAATATACTTTAAAAGAATGTACTTAAGTGCAAACTGAATGTAATGCACACTAATTGCAATTATATGAAAATGTATTAGTTTATATATATATTAAATTATTTTTAATATAAATCTGAAATATGATTAAAGTCTACTGTTGAATGTACAGTAATGACTATGGTGAACTAAAATATACTTGTAAAAATACATGTCATGTATTTAAACATATTTGAAATTACAAATTTGTAAGGATGAAGTTGCAATTTAGTACATCTTAAACTTTAACTTTAAATGTAATATCGAATGGCACACTACAGTTACACTTATATTCAAGTACTTTACATGTGCTTTAGTATGTTAGTCAAGACATCAAAATAAGTGTACTTCTTTAAAGCACGACAAAAGATTACTAAAACATAAGGATTTAAAATTTACTTTAAAGTAAAACTTTTAATTTGACATTACAAAGTGTACTTTTTAAGTTACTTGAGTAACAGTGATGAAAGTGTACTCTCTTTAGTACACTTAAGTGGTCTTTTATTTAATTTATATTTTATTATCTGCAAGTAATTTATAATATATGTGCTTTTAACAAGTCTGCATGTGTTTGGTGCTCTGGTCTTTAGCAGAACTTTGATTATCTGACTGAATGAGAGACACAGAGCTGCTCTTTCACACTGAGGCTGAACTTCAGATTTGGAGGCAGCAGCATCATTGCAGTAAAAGGAAATGTCTGCTATTATGGCAAGTCATTTGAGCACCTGTTAGCGTTGCTCTGGGCGACAGCAATAGCCTGGCCATGTGGGCTGATGAGACAGAGGAATCAGACACACCTGCTCTCCATCACAGATAATCAAAGGACTGGACAAATGTAGCATCAGTGACCCAGTGAGGTCATTCATCCTGGACATTCATTACAGAGCACTACTGTTCAAAAGTTTGGGGTCAAAGAGATTTTTTTAATATTTTTGAGTTTTATATTCACCAAGGCTACATTTATTTGATTAAAATAGAGTAGTATTATTGAGAAGTAATTAAATATAGCTGTTTTGTATGTGGATATTTTGTAAAATGTAATGTATTCCTGTGATCAAAACTGAATTTTCAGCATCATTACTCCAGTCTTCAGTGTCACATGATCCTTCAGAATTCATTCTAATATGATGATTTGCTGCTCAAGAAACATTTCTGATTATTATCAACATTGAAAACAGTTGTGCTGCTTCATATTTTTGTGTTACAGTAGACTGAGGACAGACACAGATGTAACGTATAACAGTAGTTTTATTTGACCACAGGTGAGCAGGGTGAATGAAACAGGTAAGAGAACTGGTAGTAGTTTGACTTGAGCAGGTAATACGAGGGATAGTTACTGTCCTTTTCTTTGCAGGGAGATACACGCTGGAGCTTGGAGATCGCTGGAGAACTTGGAAGCTTACGGGAACACACTCACGGAGCAGACGAAGCAGACAATGGGGAGAGACACGTTGGAGACAGGTAGGTATGAGAAGAGGAGTCCTTGTGGTAAGCATAAACATGAAGGGTATGCAAACGAGACCGGACGTGGAGTGCTGTGTGCGTGAGTGCTTTATAGTGCTGTTGATGAGGAGAGTGATGAGGTGCAGGTGGCGGTGATCAGTACTCTGCAGAAGGTGCGCGCTGTGATTGGGTGACGTTGGAACCTGACGTGTCTGTGACATTTTGAAGAAACCATGATATTTTTTTCAGGATTCTTTGATAAATAGAAAGTTCAAAAGAACAGCATTTATTTGAAATAATTTTGTAACAGTGTAAAAGTCTACTCTAACTTTTGAGCATTTTAACATATTTCTGAATAAAAGTATTACTTAAGAAATGTTAATATATACAACTTGAAATAAAAAAAAAATGTCTATGTAGAAATAAAAATTAAAGGGCTAGTTCATCCAAAAATGACAATTCTATCATGATATATTCACCCTCAAATTGTTTCAAACCTGTATGAGTTTCTTTCTTCTGCTGAACACAAAAAATATATTTTGAAGAATGTCAGTAACCAAACAGTTGATGGACCCCATTGACTTACATAGTATTTTTCATTACCATACTATGGAAGAAAATGGGACCCATTAACTTTGGATTTTTTGTTTGGATTTTCATTGGAATTTTCATTTTTGGGTGAAATATCCCTTTGACAAAAACAGGCTATAAAATTATTGTTCACTGTTAATTAATGATATTTAACGCAACTAATGTTAATGGATTTTCCTTTTTGTAATTCCATAGTTATGGTATTATTGTTTATAATTTTCATTTACTTTAGTACAATAAACAATCATGGTGCTGTGTTGGGTCACCACTTGATGTAAAACTACTTGAAGCAGAGTCAGATGTGAACCACTGTGACAGAGAGCATGTTTCTGGCCCATGAGACTCAAGATGGGCGCACCAACCAGTGCTGTAAAATGCTCGGGTAACCCTTTATTTTGATGGTCCACTTCAGACATTCTACTGACTATAAGTATCTTTGCAACTACATGTCAACTTATTTTACTTAACCTAACACCTAACAGTCTACTAATACTCTAATGAGAGTTAGTTGACATGTACTTGCAAAGTTATGTCTAAAGTGGACTATCGAAATAAAGTGTATATGCTGGTCTTCATCAGTCCTGCGTCACATTAACAGCCATTCAAGACATTTTCAACAATGTCAACTGAAAACAAAATGCTGACACATAAACTGCTTGATCTTAAAAGTTTTGGGGGAATATTCTGTGGTAAAATAACCCTCCTCATAGACAAGTCCCTAAAGGCCAGGATTCAAGTCAAGTCGCAAGTCTTTTTTTTTTTTTTTTGCGACTTAAGTGCTACTCGAATCCAAGTCGCAGACTCTAGTTTCCATCTCTGCCTCCTCAAACCTTGGATAGAAATATTGGATCAGAAAAGCCACATTCAATTTGCGCAGTTCCTATGGACACGCAGTGTCTGCAGTCGGGTTTAATTCAGAGACAGGCAGAGACTGTGCTGTGATACGATCTGTTTGTCTCAGATTAAAGGCCAGCTGTCCCTCTATAAAGGCACAGAGACATGCTGCTTCAAAAGAGACAACTGTCATTCAAGCAAACATCACAATTACCCAGCGCAGAGCTTCAGGCTTTGAAATAGAAATTAGTTACTTACAGGTGCTGCTGTTTTCTGCCAAAGCGTTCTTTTATCTATGAATATAGTTTCCTCTAAATGCCAATAAGCAGCCAAAACGGGAACACCAGGTACTATTTATAACAACATTATATAATGCTAATTATATGGTGAAATAAATATAAATTAGGGATGTATGCGGTATTGACCAAGATTATGTTATATCAGCCATCATATTGTTTATCAAAATGAATTATTTGTCATAAAATTAGTATTTATATAATTATTTGTCATAAAATTTGTATTTATATAATGTGTGTGTATGTATATACAAAAACACACATACATACACACACATACATACATGCTGTGTTGTGATCAGTAAGAAACTGTGCAGTTGTATGGCCAGATTTACTAAACAGGGCAAATTAGCGCAATTCCAAAAGAGCGCCGACAGTAGTGGAAAATTCGACACGTGACCTACTGACGACGTGCAAATTAAAAAACACAAACGCAGCCGGATCATTTCCATTATGACCAACACAATCTACCAGGAGCAGTGCAAATTAGCGTCTGGTTTAAGTCTGGTTTTTTTGGGGCGGTAAATAATACCAGTAAATAATAGCGCAAATACCAGTAATTTGACTAGCGCAAACCTTAGTAAATCACCTCACATGATTCATGAAAGGGAAAACTGCAAGGGAGACTCCTACAAATGCATATGTAATAAAGTCAGCCACAAAAATAACAGTGTACACTGCTTTTCAGCGCTAATTTTTCATTGCGTGATTTTAGTAAATCCTGACAGTAGTTTTTAACACCAAAGGAGGGAGCAAGCAGTTAGTAAATCTGGCCCTTAATGTTTACTACAAAAAAATTTGACTGCCAAATAATGTGACTGGCCAAACTGGAACTAATCTGAGTAATTTACAGTAAAAAAAAAAACAGAAGCTGTGGTTGCCAGTTGCCAGAAATTTACCATAAAAATACAGTAGCAACATTTTAAATTTTACAGATTGACCTTAAATGTACAGTAAAAATGTATATGTCATTAACTGAAATAATGATAACTTACCAAATTACTAAAAGCTTAGTTTATTACCTTTACTTTAGAATATACTGAAAATATACAACATCACAAGCTTTTCTACAAGCTGAAATGAATATTTATATATATAGAAGGTGCACAAACATACAAAACACCATCATAAGATGTAACATAAAGCCACAATTGACATGACTGATAAGCAAAAACTAACATTATCTCAATGACAAGTCCCCCAATAACTAGAAATGTTTAGGTTGGTCTGCCTAAGCAGTCTAAAGCCCAAAGTATAGTTCACTTTTTACATGTACACGAGGGTGATTTTGTCATCAGAAGAGTACGTGAAGGTCGCACATGCACATTTAATTTTTTTTTTTTTTTTTTTGCAGTAATTAGTTTATCCACAAGGTAGCAAACTTACCCTGGGGTTCACAAGGTAGTCAAAGAAAAACTGCATAAACAGAACAGACCGGAACACATGCAAGCTACAGCGACAATGGAGGCCAACATAGACGAGAGATTGTGTGAAGAGGTTAGAAAGTGCTCTCATTTGTACAACTCTAGCATGAAAGAGTACCAAGATTTACATGAGTTGTAACTCGTGGTGAGAGATTGTCAAAACTGCACATGCGTCAAACGCCTGTGTATGCATACGAGTCAAATGAAGTATACTTTGCAAGGCCTTGCGTTCGACTGTGTGCATGCACTAGCACACGTGTAAAGAACAAAGTATACCCAAGGCTAAACACAGCACTCATCAATGTCAAAATGATGGCTGTGTGGCTGTTCACTGAAGACGAGTGTGAATTTCAATGCGATGTTTTTCGTTTTTATAGTGAAAGAACGTGTGGTAAGGTGTAAGGTCCATGTATGTTTTGATAGTTTGTTTTCCAATTTGAAATGAAATACGCAGAAACGAGAAAACGGTCGTTTCCCGTTTTTTCGTTTGTTAAAAAAAAACGGGAAAACGAGATTTTGACTCGATTTTCGTTTTTTCGGGTCACGGATAGAAAACGGAAACACGACTTCAAAACTCGTTTTCCACATGTGGGCGGTCATTACACGCCCCTTTCAGCCGATTGGATAATCAAATCCGAGCCAGTGACGTCATCTTCAGTTCGTTCAACAAAATAACAGTCCTCTGCCGCTATATCAGTAGATGTCATAAATCGGCTTTCTTCTGTGCAACGCGAATTTCACAGAAATATTTATTTCAGAAATGTTAATCAGCACACAGACTGTTATAATGCTGTTTGCAGTTTAATATGCATAGTGAAACTGCACTACACACACAGAGGAGCGGATGAAAAGCACAGATTAAAAAAACAAAAAACAAACAAAAAAGTTTTTATTTTATTCTATTTTGAATAAATAGAATAAATCACAATAAATAAGTAGTGTAAGCAATTTCGAAAAACGAACAATAGCTCATCTCTCTTTATTTATTTATTTTATATAGCCTAACATTGCCTGCTGAATATAGGCTAATGTTAATAACCCTTTGGTTAAAAGATTGAGGGAATATGTAAAGATCAAACATTAAAGATCAAAATTACAGCTACATAGGCTAGCTATTTTAGCTATGACAAAAATAATATATAAATGTTAAGCCAAAACGAATTAATTTAAAGCTGAACTGAAACAGAAACCGGCGTTATAACTACTCTCTAATTTGACACAAATCCAAATGTTTCAATATTCACGATTTGGAGGCTAAACTATATTTATTATTTAAACGCCTACACAGACTAGCCTACTTAAAATGAGCAGTATAACTTTTTATATATTTGGTTGAATGTATGTTATTTTGACAGTTAACAGGCTGTGATGTCAAGTTACTAAAACTGATGTTGTGCGCGTGAGGCGCCGACGCGTTCACTTGAAATTTCTTATAAAAGCGGAAACAACTTAAAATACTCAGACATTTATGGTCAAATGTATGTAACACCATTCGAATCTGTGAAGGGTTAAATAGGCCTATTATTTTGTATGCTCACAATAAAAACAAACATGCTCGTAAAATAAAGAAATGTTCTGCCGTCTCGGTTTCCTTTCTGTGAACTTCTCAAAAATGAACCGACACATATTGTCACATTTTTTCCCCTTTCATTTTGGTAATGTTAATTACTTAAGTGAAATCAATTTCGCGCACAGACATAGGCTATTTATTCCTTTTATATAATTGAATCCTTTGTTCTCCGTTCAGAAGCGCGGCAGGTGCGTGATGATGATGAATCCTCATGTTCTGTTGTTTATTCTGCTATTTGTTCATGTAGGCTAAAAGTAAACCCCTGGGATTTGTTTAATGATTCACAGACATTTATCAAATTTCGTTTAATTCTAATTTAATATAATCTTGTCGCTTAATGAAACGATGATCGCACCAGTTGAAAGTCAGGGGGAAAAACAGAAATTATATTGACATGGCAACAATAATTTTTCAATAAGTTCAATAAGTTTTTCAAAACATCCAGAACTGCATACAGTAAATTTTCCCGCTGTTTAAGCCACGAATATTTACAAAATAAAATAATTACAAAGATGATAAAAGATAATAAAATAATTACATAGATAATAAAAGTTCTATGTTTAATATACGAGAGTTTTTGTTTTGCTGTTGTCCACTAAAGCAACTGACGCAGAATCGCCAATAGCCGTTAAATCGAAATTGAAAGTAAAATGTTCAGGGCCATTTATAGCTAATTCATTCAAAAGCAAAGGAAAGACAGAAAAAGTGAGGATAGCAAGTAAACCGTGACATATAATAATGTTCACTGTGTTCATAAAAGTGTTTAATTTAAGAGATAAAATCTGTATGGCCATTTAAGCTAAGGAAAACTAAAAAGCCCCCCGATGGTGATAACGTTATTAGGTGTTGCCACCTAGTGGATAGCCTATTTTCTAATATGACTGCATAGTCTACTGCAAGGAATGCGTCTGCTAAATGATTGAATTTAAATGTATAAAATGTAAACAAAACATTAAAATAAGAAAAAAAAAGAAAATAAAAAAGAAAAAAAATGAGTGCACAAGCCACTGATCTATAATAGAGAATAGTCTATCATTATGTATAGCCTATTTATCGGTGGTAGTAGCCCAAAGGATGCCATGCGCTTGGTAACAGATAGGCATTTAGGTACATTTTACATTTTAAAAACACAATGACAGCTTAAAAACCGACTTAATTCAATTTACTGTAGGTTTTTTAAACTTTTTTTATCTGTGCAAACATATTTCTGTGAAATACACGTTAGGTTGCACAGAAGAATGCCGATTTATAACATCTACTGATATAGCGGCAGAGGACTGTTATTTTGTTGAACGAACTGAAGATGACGTCACTGGCTCAGATTTGATTGACCAATCGGCTGAAAGGGGCGTGTAATGACCGCCCACAAGTGGAAAACGAGTTTTGAAGTCGTGTTTCTGTTTTCTCTCCGTGACCCGGAAAAACGAAAATCGAGTCAAAATCTCGTTTTTCCGTTTTTTTTTAACAAATGAAAAAACGGGAAACGACCGTTTTCTCGTTTCTGCGTATTTCATTTCAAATTGGAAAACAAACTATCAAAACGTACACGGAATGTGTAAGTAGCTAAACATTTAATATTTGACAGCTGTTTTATGATAGATATGTTCAACGATCCTCAGTAATATACAGTAATGCCAACTACTCCATGTCATTCATAACTGAATGTGACAAGACCAGAAACATTTTGTGGTTTTGACATATTACACATAAAAACAAGAGTGAATGTGTGCATATTTTTAAGTAAAATATTTTTTTGCATATAGCTGATGATTTAAAACATTTCAAAAGCTCAAGGAAATATTCTAAAAACTTTTGTTTTACATCTCCTATGTGTGTTTATATGTGTCCGTGTGTAACCTGGTGTGGGTGAGAATGTGAGATGGAAACATGGCCATCCTGCCCATCCCAAAATCCCCATAAACACACACACACACACACACACACACACACACACACACACACACACACACACACGGTCGGTGTCTCTCTGATTTCCTGTTAGTCAGCTTTCTCTGCATCCCACCCAGTGACCCAGCATTACACTACAAACCCATACACAAACACTCCTCTCTTTCCCAGCAGACATGTGAATAACATCTATAATTGTACAAAGGAAAGAAGACATAAATCATCTGAGCAGTCATTCACTACTTTGTTTTGACTCTATACAACTACAAAACAACTTAAACATACACTAAACTGAATCCTAAAGTGATAAAATCATGGACAAAAAGCATTTGTCTTGCTGTTTTGAAGTAAAAGAAAGTGATGTGTAATCTAGACATATTCTATCATTCACAATAAAAAAACACCCTTCCCAGTCCACTCAGAACATTTAATGAAACCAAACTGCAAAAACAACACACAATATCACAACCAGGATCTCATTAACATACACTGTAAAAAATGACCGTGATTTTAACAGTAAAAGACTGTAAAAATGCTGCGGTGAAAAACCGTCAATTGGTTTACAGAAAGTTTCCGTACTATATACGGTGAATAACTGTAATAGATCTAACGGTACATTTAATGAAATTTTACGGTAAAATACCGTTAAATTTATAGTTTTTGGAAGTGAAAAATAACAATTCATTGCAAAATTTACAGTGAAAATCCGTAAATAGACATTCCCACAATTCCCTGCGTGACACTTCACATTTTATATATTTTCATTGAAATAACTCTGTTTCTTCTTAGTTTTTCTCATTTTTTTTTTCTAATCAGTTATGTACGTTAGGGTTTTATGTTACATCTAATGTTGTTAAATTAATGTTTATTGCATTTTTAAAATGTCATGTGTGTTACCATGATGGTGTTTAGTGTGTGTGTGAGTGACACTGTGTGCACCTTCTATATATTAGTATTGTCCTCCTCAGCTTGTGGAAAAGCTGCTTGTGATGAACTTTGATTCATCATGTGACTCTTATCACCACTGTGTTTGGTGACTGTCAGTGTATTATAAAGGTACAAAACAGATATTAGTACTTCATTAGGTTGGTAAATTAACATTATATCAGTTAATGAAATACGTTATTAAATTTAACAGATTTTTTTTTTTACGGTAGCTGTGGCAACCACAGCTGCCAGTTTTTTACCGTAAATTTTACAGGGATTTTTTTTACAGTGTATGACCACCCATATTTACATATCAACTCCTATTCAATATTCAGTATTCAGCAGCAACTTAGCTTGATGATGAACAACAGTATATGCTGGTCAGCACACATTACCCTTGTGAAAAAGAAGTACACGTAAAGATACTTTTAAAAAGAGTACTTATGACCAGTGTTGGTGGTAACGCATTACAAGTTACATAATCAGATTACTTTTTCCAAGTAACTAGTAAAGTAATGCATTACTTTTAAATTTACAAGAAAATATCTGAGTTACTTTTTCAAATATGTAACACAAGTTGCTTTGTTTATCATATATTGACTGACAGCTCTCCTGTCCACATGTTGAGAGAAGTAAAGTTCAGAGGTGTTGAGTGCGCTGTTTGAACATGATGGTTATTGTAGTTCTAGACTAAATGTAAAAATGCATTTACTCATCTCACTTGCACAAAAACATTCAGTATTCCTCAAAATGAATAAAAACAATGAAATGCATTCTCAGAATATTGCACAAACCTGTTAAATGTTGAATTACACAAATATACTTTATGTATTTAATTTCACTTTATAAACCATTATTATTATGTCTTTGCTGCTGACCTTCAATGATCCAATTCAACCATACTAATAAGCAAAAATGACATCACATTTGAGTTTCATTTTTTGTTTCTATTGTTGAAGAGTTTTGAGCTTTCTTGTCTGAGCTGCGCCCTCTACTAAGTAACGCAATTAGTTACTTTTTTAGGGAGTAACGCAATATTGTAATGCCTTACTTGTAATGTAATTACTTGTTAGTAATATACTTTAAAAGAATATACTAAAATGCAAAATGAATGTACTATTTTTGTTCATTTAATTACATGTTAATTGCAATGAAATGAAAATGAAGCTAAACTAAAATATACTTTAATGTAATTTCTGTCACATATTTAAATATATTTGTAATTACACATTTATAATGATGAAGTTGCAATATAGTACATTTAAATGTAAGACTGATTACCACACTACAGTTAAAATTATAGTTTTTTATATATAATCAAGTACTTTACATGATTTAGTATGTTAGTCAACATATCAAAATAAGTGCATTTCTTTAAAGCATGACAAATAATTAAGGATCTAAAATATTAAGTTATTATTAAATTATAAGCATATTATATCAACTGTTACTAGAGTTTTTTGGTCCATGCCACTGTCGCCATAATGCTTAAGTCTTTAGATGTTCTAGCAGCTCACTTTTTTGAGTTACATATAGGTTGGTGTAGACCAGAATCTTTACTAAATTTTAAGTCAGTTTTAGACAAAATCTTCACCACTGTGTAATTTGAAACCACAGTAAGGAACACCATTGTGTTACAGTAATTCTGCCTGAAATCAGAGATGCTACTACTTAAAGCCATATCTATACTTAAACCTTCAGTGATGCTAAATGTATACGCTTGCTTACAACAAAACCTTAAAAATTGAAATCCCTTATTTTGTCCGCTTGCCCAAGCATCAGACCTTTTTAATCCAATCTTATTTTCATTTATTACTTTTTGAGAAACACTTGCTTAGAACAAAACTCACCAACATTTAAATCTCTTAACTGAACGCTCTGACGTATGCCACAGCCACTGTGCACTGATACATGTGATAGACAACACTATAATTCACTCACAAAATATACACACACAAAATCACTCATATCATTGTTTTACATCATGTCACCCAGCCCTAAAATGTGCTCTATGGTAAAGCACTAAGAGATTATAGACATAACAGTACGACTTTCTGTAAAGCTGCTTTGAAATGATGCATATCATGAAAATTGTTATACAAATAAATCTGATTATAAATAGAGCCAGCCAGACACAGAAATGATGAGATAAGACATCACCTTGAGTTATCAGATAGAGCAGAGAACTTCTGCTGGTCCTCTCAATTCCCAAGTGTGCTTCTCTCTCTATATATCTCTCTCCCTCACACACACACACACACACACACACACACACACACACACACACACACACACACACACACTGCGGAGGGACAGTCCCTCTCAGCGCAAACTCTGTGTCTCCATCTTGGTATCTATCCCCAGCCTTCTCCTTCCTTTCCTCTATTTGTGTTTCTTTCTCCTGTTTTCCTCTGTCTTCCTCTCATTCTGCTAAAGCTCCAGGCTTCTTTGTCCTTCTCTGACCTGCTCCAGTAAAAGCTTCCCATCAGGCCCAGAATTTCTGATAGCCCACGGGCCAGAAAGAACAAAATGAGAGAATGAAAGACTATGACAGAAATAAACTCACAGCCCTAAAGAGCAAAAGCACTGCTGTCTTTTCTGACAAAGATAGAAAAGGGAAAAAGAGCCTTTTATTCTTCTATGCAGAAATGAGTGATAGAAAATTTCTTGAGTTCTGGGAATTAAGTACAACTCTTTACATAAAAGATACAGAAATGCTGTATTTCTAGTGGCACACCAGAGTAGATGTTCTCAACATTTTTGACTCCAAGGACCATAGATGTTTCTGGTACTTCTGCTGTTTTTTTTCAACTGGGAGTGTTAATATATGAAATTATTTATAAATAAGTCAAATTTAAATATTTATGTTCTGTAATTCCAGAAGTTTCAAGAATAGAGATAAGAGATGAGGAGAAAAGATTTTTTTTTTTTTTAAGCTGTTCTAGTTTACTTTAAAGCTTGTTTTAAACCCTCTTGTGGCTACTTAAAAGTGGGTTCGACTCCTGGTTGAGAACCACTGCACTAGAGGATGACTTCAAAATATTAAGATCAGAGAAAAAAAGAACATTTCTTATACTTCCACCGCCCCCTGCTGGCTAAAGGTGATAAAGTAGCTAAAATACTTTGCAAGCATGCTGAATGAACTCCAGTGTGAATCCAGTTTCAACAGCTCTGATAAGTAATAAATAATGTGACATGCTGCCAAAGTTAACACAAAAACACATTATTTACCCGTTTGCATCTGCAAAGTGCACATTTTTCCTGTGTGTTAATGTCAATGTTTATGATATGTCGACTGTCTGACTTCTTGACACTTGAGTAATAAGTTATATTTAATGTTTCAGCAATATGATACATTTGACTGAAATTGCGACTGATTTACCAAAGGATCTATAGTAAAATGTACCAAACAAATAATGCTCTACTGAGACATTCACATAGTTCAAAGGGGTGACTTACTTTAGTTAGTGTGTAATGTTGCTGTATGAGCATAAACAATGTTTGCAAAGTTAGGACGCTCAAAGTTAAATGCAAAGACAGATATTTTCTTTTACAGAAATCAATTTTTAAGGACTACAACAAATGGCTGGTAGGGACTACAACGAGCTTGATGGTGACATCACTAACCCTAAAATGTACATAAACCCCGCCCCCGAGAACACAAAACAAAGTGGGTGAGTCCATGTTGGGCTGCTTTAGAGAAGATGAAGAGTTGTTGTAGTAGAGTGTTGTTGTCATGCCATCATTTTACGAGGGTCAATTCAACACTTAATTTGCACAAAAGATGAACATGATGGCACATGCTAGTGGGTGTGTTGAATCAACTCCACAGCAACTACATAAATGCATCCACTAACCATTCAGAAACGTCCAGTTTCATTCTAAAAGTTGTAACTTCTTCCTGAGTCTCTCCATCAGTGTCGACTCCGGTTTGAACGATGTAAGGCTGAACACCATTACTGACAATCCTCATTTTGGCTGCGTGAGATTCTCCAGCTTTGTTGTTGTTGAGCAACCGAAGCACGAGCTGTTAAATCTCTGCCCTCTTCTGGAAAGCGGGTGTTACGAGATTTTCGATTTCTGAGATTTTCGGTTTCCGAAGGCGGAACATACATAAATATTCATGAGTTTTCCAGACATGCACGATTGCACATGCAACTGAGGATTTTAGTTCACATTGTATCTCAAGACATTAGTTGATTATTCCATAAAGGTAACTACATTCTCAGCGTCGCAGCGGAATTATGCATAAACTACAGTTGTTTACTTCTAGTTAACAGTTTATAATGTTTTCATGCACGATTTGTGCAGTCGTCTGAAACTGAATGACCAACCTTCAGCTATCGTCTACAATGAGTTCAGCTCCTGCTCTTCCTTTGTACCTTGCAATGTTTTAAAACTCGATCTTTTATTAGATGTTATCATTCAAGCATTGAACTTTGAGCTTTAAAATTTGACAGATTTTATTTATACTCTAACAACAACATTACACACTAACTAAAGTTTGAAACATGGGATCACGAAGAACGGGACCTTTAATTCTTCATAAGGTGAGGTAACAGAAGAACAATGCAATACATCACTGAAATGGCAGCTGCATGTATTTAACAATATGTGATTTATTGATATTTTCTGTTATATGAAATCAGCATAGGTTAATCTACTTGAACTCATTCAGGTGTTCCGGGATGCTTGATTTACTGTGCAATTGAAAAATGGAACCTTGTGGTGTCAGTGTGTCTTTCTTTAATATATATAGGCTATAAACGGAAACCATAAAAAGACAATAAAGTTTCAGAAACATTTTCAGCATTTGACATCACATCAGTAGCCTAGTCTATAGGTTACTAAAATATTATGTCCACAGAGACATTTATTAGTTGCTACATTCCAAGGTACAAAGGAAGAACGTGAGTTGAACTCATTGTAGACGATCGCTGAAGGTTGTTCTGCTGTTACAAGAAGTGCCTGTCATTCAATTTCAGATGACTGCACAAATCGTGCATGAAAACATGATAAATTGTTACCAAGAAGTAGTTTATGCATAATTCCGCCACGACACTGAGAATATAGTTACCTTTATGGAATAATCCACTAATGTGCTGAGATACAATGTGAACTAAAATTCTCAGTTGCATGTGCAATCGCGCATGTCAGGGAAAACTTCGGAAACCTAAAATCTCAGAAACTGAAAATCTCATACATGAGCAGCAGCTCATTTGCATTTAAAGGGACACACAAAAATGGTGTGTTTTTGCTCACCCCAAATAGGGGCAAATTTTACAAGCTATAATAAATGATCTGTTAGGTATTTTAAGCTGAAACTTCACAGGCACATTTTTAGACTTATATTACATCTTGTGAAAAGGGGCAATAATAGGTCGCCTTTAAAATAAATAATGTGACAAAATCCAAAACAAGTCATTTTCTGAGCTTGGTTTCAATAAAAGCTGTTTTTGGACTAACAAGGAAGTTTTGAGTTCTGAAACTTACAGGATGTTTTTGTAGTACAATGACCTCTAAGAAGTCAAAACTTCATACACAATTCATGACCCCTTTAAGTTTACCCTACATTTTACACAGAAACAAACACAAAATAATGTGTTACTTCTCTGTCAGAACCATGAAATAAGTGAATGTAAATACAAAGCAGGTACATCAAACTTTCAAATACGATTATGATTATGTCATTATCGGTGTATTGTCAGTAGATTGGCATACCTCCCACAGGGTCCTAAACTCCCTCTGCTCAATTCGCAGTAGTTCGCTGAACTCTCGGGTGACAATGGTGGCGTGCCGTGGCGTGTTGTCGAGAATTGACTCCCCGAAAGCTGTGCCAATGCCCAATGTACAGATGGTGACAGCATCCTTAACATGAGGAAGAACACGTGTCAGAGCAAAACACTTTCAAAGAGGAAGAGATAAGAGGAGAGGAGTCATAATGAGATCTTCCAATTAGATTCAGGCCTTTCTCAAGGACAAAGAAGTTTCACTCAACACACAGAGAAAGAGAAAGGTCAGCTCATTTGTCCCTAAGGTTTGTAATGTAAGACGCAGCTCTGTTAGGAGTTGCTCTAGTTTTCTGCTGCGGTCTATAATAAGCAGTTGAACTCAATAGAGAACTTCCACTGTGAGCCGCTGAATGTACGTTCATATTAGTTTTCACTGGGGGTGGAGATCGTAAGGAGTTTAATGATTTTGGATCCGATTCAGATTGTACAAGAACAGACTGTTAAAGAACAGAAAGACAGAACAGCTGAAGGACATGCAAGAAGCAGAACAGAATTTGGCCAGTTAATGCAGTGACAAACTGTAAATATTCTATCGTAATTGTCTTGTATCTAAATATATATTTTACAGGTGAGAGATGTCTAAGGAGGCCTGTTAATGTGATACATTACAGTTATGTGAATTATGAAAGTGTATGTTTATCCATGATGATTAAACTAGTGAATACATGAGAATGCAAATATTCTATTATCAAGTCAAATTTATTGGTATAGCACTTTTCACAATACAAACTGTTTCAAAGCAGCTTTCCATAATGTTAATGTTTAAAAATCATAATATCTTCAGCTTATAGTTGCATTTAGCAGAATAGAGCTGGGAGATGATATACTTCACATTATGCAATGATATACACAATCAAGCAGTTGGGATTGGCTATACAGACGTGGACAAAATGGTGGTAGCCTTGATAAATATGATCAAAGATGACTGTAAAAATAAATATGCAGTGTTTATCCTTTTGATCTTTAATTCATAAAATTAGCAAAAATCTAACCTTTCATTGAAGGAAAAGAATTGAATGTGGGGGGAAAATCACATTATGAAATAAATGTTTTTCTCCAAAACACGTTGGCCACAATTATTGGCACCCTTTTATTCAATACTTTTTGCAACCTCCTTTTGCCAAGATAACAGCTCTGAGTCTTCTTCTATAATGCCTGATGAGTTTGGAGAACACCTGAGAAGAGATCAGAGACCATTCCTTCATGCAGAATCTCTCCAGATCCTTCAGATTCCAGCTCCATGCTGGTGCTTCTTCTCTTCAGTTCACTCCACTCATTTTCTTTAGGGTTCAGGTCAGGGGACTGACATGGCCACGGCAGAAGCTTCATTTTGTGCTCAGTGACACCTTTTTGTGCTGGTTTTGGATCATTGTCCTGATGGAAGATCCACGGCCCATTATTGGATTTCTAGCAGAAGCGGTCAGGTTTTGATTTTTTATCTGTTGGTATTTGATAGAATCCATGATACCATGTATCTAAACAAGATGTCCAGGACCTCCAGCAGAAAAATAGGCCCACAACATTAAAGATCCAGCAGTATATTTAACCGTGGGCATGGGGTACTTTTTATCCATGTGTGCACCAAATCCATCTGTTGGGTTTGCTGCCAAAAAGCTCTTTTTTTAGTTTCATCTGAACATAGAATCCCGTTTGAAGATACAGTCTTGACTGACAACTGAATATGCTGGAGATTGTTTCTGGATGAGAGCAGAGGATTTTTCTTGAAACCCTCCGGAACAACTTGTAGGTGCTGTTTGATCATTTTTTTAGGCTTTCTGAGACTCAAGACTCAACTAATCTCTGCAATTCTCCAGCTGTGATCCTTGGAAAGTCTTTGTCCACTCAAACTCTCCTCCTCATTAGGACGATTTAGACACACTTCCTCTTCCAGGCAGATTTGTAACATCTTTAGTTGATTGGAACTTGTTAATTATTGCCCTGATGGTGGAAATGGGGATTTTCAATGCTTTAGCTTTTTTCTTACAGCCACTTTCTATTTTGTGAAGCTCAACAATCTTTTGCTGCACATCAGAACTATATTCTTTGTTTTTACTCATTGTGATGAATGATTAAGGGATTTGGTCTTTGTGTTTCCTCATGTTTGTACTCCTGTGGAACAGGAAGTCATGGCTGGACAATTTCATGTTCATGATCACCCTGGTGTGCTAAAAAAATGTAAATATGAATGGGAATATACTTCAGAGATATTTTACTCATAAAAAATTCTAGGGGTGCCAATAATTGTGGCCAACATGTTTTGGAGAAAAACATTTATTTCATAATGTGATTTTCCTTCAAAGAAAGGTTTGATTTTTGCTAATTTTATGAATTAAAGATCAACAGGATAAACAATGCAGATTTATTTTTACAGTCATCTTTGATCATATTCATCAAGGGTACCAACAGTTTTGTCATTTCGCTCTACTTGAGTGTACTGTATGTATCTGTGTGAGGTTGCATATACTTACAGTAGATGTATAATTCATTATTAATATCATTAATTCATTATTTGTTATGTGGTTATTTTGAAACCTGCACTGTAAAAAATAATTGTTGGTTTAACTTAAAAAAGGAATTTACCTTGTTGCAGTAAAATTTTGGGTTCATTGAAGGCGATTGGTTTAATCAACAGAAACTCAAAATATTATGTTATCTGAACCACTTTAATTTTTGAAGTTGATTCGACAAAAGAAATAATGTTGTCATAACAAATAATGAAAATATTTTTTTTACAGTGTGTAAGGTTTTGTTAAATTTATAACACTTTGATGTAGTGACAAGCCTAATTACTATTTGGTGATGTGTCTCACTGCCACGGGTAAATGATGCACATAAATGACAGGGTTAAAATGTAATTAATATTTTCATTTCTTTCATAGCACAGAGACAGAAACAGAATTAAAGTGATAATGTACCTGATGGTTTGCAGTTTCTGAGACTTTGACATCCAGAGAACCAGACAGGACAGTGTACCAGTTAGTGCCGATGTCACCCTGCCTGTATACTAACACACACACACACACACACACACACACACACACACACACACACAGAGGAGGTAGTTCTCTATTTAAGAAATCATCTTATAACACAAAATGCAACCTTGTGTGACTTTTCAAATTAAATTAAGTAAATTAAGTTCTGTCAATAAACAATGTTTTCTAACCATATATACATGTGAGTGTGAATGCATGTGTGTTTGTATGTGCATGTGTGTGTGTTGACTCACATGTGATGCCTTTCTCCAGACATTCATAGAAGCCACACAGACAGATCTGCTGAAGTAGAGCAGGGTGAAACTTATCAAAGGCCTTCACACTTTTCAGACGGGCCAAGATAATGTCCACATCCTCCCCCGAACGCTCCTCTGGTCTGCATAAAAACACACATATAACACACACAAATCAAATTACAGGAATACTAAAGTCTGTCATTATTTGCTCATCTTCATGTTGCTCCAAACTTGAATGACATTCTTCAGCAGAATGTTCATGCTGCTCTTTTCAATTCAAAGTAATTTTAGCTAATATTGATTAAAGGCAAGAGACCACATGTGAATACGGTAAAAATAATAGATATCACCATAGTTCTCCTGTTGATCAATTAATTTCATTTTTTGTATTACATGTTTTCTGCAATGTTATGTTTAAATACGCAAATGACACATTCTCTAATTAAATATGGACTACTTTGCATACATTTTCTAGAACAGAAATGTGAAAACTGGATGAAACCAGGTTCATTTTGTTGACATATTAGATTGAAAAGTTTTTTACACAAGGGATCTCTTAAATCAGAACTCCATAAATCAGAAAATACTGTCAACAGCCAGAAAGAAATACATTTTCACCATATTTTTAGGAATGAAATCAGGCAAATGATATATGAACAAACAAACATATATATAGATATGAATAAAACTGTAAAGTCTGATGTATGTACAGCTTAAATGGAGATTTCTGGCTCAGTGCACAAGAAAAAGCGGCCTTTAAAGATATGTACTGTAATGGAAATCTACAGACACAAGTAGAATGAAGTACAATACAATAAACACTTAAAAGTATTTTTTGAGTTCCACACTATGGTGGAGCTGGTCTGTTATTTAACATCTTCTGACCATAGTTCTGATCATAACCAAAACCCGAGCACATACGATAATATGTGCCAATACAGTGAGCTAAATGAACCTATCAAGATGTGAGACTGGGTTTATAAATGTTTAAGGGAACTGACTGCTGCTGTCCCCTGAAGTGGTTCAAGAACTGCAATATAGCAGGCCTGATTTATTCAGCACCAGCTCAGAGAGAGAATGAATATCATTCATGGACTCAAACATCACAGATCACTGAGGAAACACAATATCAGACAAATGACAAGTCATGATGTATATGTGACACAAAGCTAGTGGTGGAGTGATATGGGATTTTAATGACTAATGTTAGTGCTGACAGAGCAGGATGAATGATTGTCGATACAGTGAAGGTACTGTTAGTAACTTCCATGTCATCAGAATGGCACTGAGATCGATCACATGTGAATGCTTAAGGTTTAAGCAGCGTACAGTAATGAGATATTGACAGTAACGGCTAATTAACACCTCACACACACACAGCAAGTCAAGCAAAACACTGCAGTCATAGCATGTCTTGCAAACTAAAGAGGTACAAGTTTGTGTGACCGAATCTCTAGGTTTCACTCAGATCAAAGTGACAACAACATGATCAGTCTTGCATAGCCAGAACTTTTACGATTGACATGAAGTCATAATGCAGTATATCATGGCAAAGAACCAGCAGAAAGACACTGTCTGATCCAAATCTAAACAAAATAACCACAGTTTGTTTTGATGTGGGTCAATAACATGATGCAGATTTTCTTGTCCCATCTATTAATTTAATCAAACATACACTAAAAATACAATTCATACCTACAGTGACTTGAGTACAATTCTTATATGATGATCATGTTTGTAATTTTTGAATTACACTTAATTTTGATATTTTTGGTTAGTTTCTAATTTTTTCCTGTGTTTCCTTATTTGTCATGGTTGCCAAGCATGTTTTTTGGTTGTCATACTTTCTTATTGTTTGACTGATTTCATCCACCTGTTCCTCATTTAGATCATTAGTTCATGAAATCCTCAGTTTCAGGTGTTTTTGTGAATAAAGTTTTTGCTGCCAATAGATCCGCTACGCTCACCTCTTCTTCTTCCTCAGCCCGAACATTACAGAATACCAGACTGCAGAAAGGATTATAAAATGGATACAGCAGCTGTGTCCAGATCCAGAGCCCACACCAACCGTGGATAATGAGCCTGAGCCCACCACAAACCCAGAGTGAGAGCCATGGAGCCACATCCTGCTGCCTTGTCCGTCCCAGAGACAAACCTGCCGCCCAGTCAGACCAGGTGTGTGGGCAGGTTCCTACACCCGCCCCAGTGGGAGTTTTGTTGGAGCTGGATTAAGAAGTGCTGGACATCCTCCAGAATCAGAGTTTAGTCTACCTCAGTCCAGAGTGATCGATTTCCTGATGACTTCCTGTGTCCAACCCCTTCCTCTTCTACTGGTTCCTCCCAGCCCAAAGTGTTCTTCGGTTTCTCCTTCGACTTCACCGGTCCCGCCTGGCCATAACGTCTTCTTCGCTGCATCTGGTTCTACCCAGCTCTAAGTCTTCTTCACTGCTGAATCCACTACTCTAATTTTCCCCAATTGACCAGTTGGCTCCACCTTGGCTCCTCGACCCCTTTGCTCCATCTGGGACTGTAATCCTTCTTCCTCCCCTCCCTCGTCCCTCCGACTCCACATTGGTCAGTCATCGTTCTACCTCCGGCATGGACTTCTGGGCCTTCGGCTGCGCCTTGGTCCTCCACCTCACTCCGTTGGGTTCCTCCTTTCCTCCCGCTCCACCTCAGTCCACAATCCCACAAGCTCTGCCTTAGTCCTCTAGCAACCTGGCTCCACCTTCCCAGCTAACACACGACGTAACAGTTACGTAATGTATTCGTACTTTTTGGTAATGTCATGACTTACTAACTGACAACGTAACTACGACGTTGCATGCCAGTAATTTCATTACCTTCAGATTACCATCTCACAACGTCGTCAGTACGTTCTCCTAACGTTATAAGATTACCAAGAACGTTCCAGATACGTCCTCTATTCGTGATATATTGGTAATTCCATGACTTACTAGTAACGTAACTACAACGTTGTATGCCCGTAATAATATTACCATCAAATTACCATATCACAACGTCGTCAGTACGTTCTCCAAACGTTACAAGATTACCAAGGACGTTCCAGATACGTCCTCTATTCGTAATATAATGGTCATTCCATGACTTACTGGCAACGTAGCAGCAACGTCATGTGCTCGTAATTTCATTACCATCATTTACACATTCTTTACATGTTATTATTACCAGAATTTGCAATATAAAACGTGTAATTAAATGTCAGACACAAGACTGAAATGTCCCCTTAAGAAAAAAAATGTTTCTTTTCACCAAATCAGAGTATGGATGACTGGTTTTTATATATAGTGACGTGACATACAGCGCGCGCCTCCACAAATGTAGTGCGCGCGTGCCCACAGTATGTTAATAAGAGTGTAAAGTTAATTTTTCTGAGAGAAGAATTTATTTTTCCGAGGTGACAACGAATAAATGGCTTTTATAAAAAATGTATAAAGTTAACTTTGGAAAGACGCAAAACCTTTTTTTATTGTTATGTTTACGTTAGTGCAGGTGGCCGTTAGAGTTGCCATGGCAACCGGGAAAACATTCAAGCTGCTGAAGAGGACAGCGTCGACGTTTCTCCGTGTTTCTCGTCAGTTTTATAGCAATAAAGTTCAACAACTGCGTCAGATTGGTTAAGTAACATTACCCACAGTCTACTTTAAGTACTTTTGTTAATATTTTTACCTCTGTGATTTCCTTGATCGTCTGAAATATATGTTAGCAAAATGTTACGTTAGCATAGCATATGTTTTTAATGATACTGAGAGCAAAACGTCTTGAATGCTTTTATTTTATGTTTCGTTGTAGGCTATATGTTTTTATTTATAGTTTGAGTGTATTTCATTATTTTTATTTGGAGTTTTATTCATGTTCTGTGTGTTTTTCAAAATAAATGAATTGAATTCATTTCGAGTCTGCATTCATCGTTCACAGCTGTTGGAATAGCCTTTACATTAGTTTGGGCAAATGAGGACATAAATTAGGTTAAACTACTGCATGTCCGCCCATAGAAAAATAAATAAATATAAGAATTACCAACTGATGACCAACACACAACTATTGATACACAACGTTGCCACGACGTCGCAGTTACTAACTGGCAACGTCACAAAGTTACGTTGTGGCGACGTATAGGCACCTTTCACTTTTCCGGTTGCCACGACGTAACTAGTTACGTCGCCACGACGAAAGTTTGGTCACCAAATTACGTTGCAGTTACGTAACAGTCACGTATTTTGGTTAGCTGGGTATATATAGCTATGGAAAAAATTAAGAGACCACTTAACATTGATTTCTGAACTTGGAGTGGTCTCTTAATTTTTTCCATAGCTGTATATATATATATATATTAGTGCTGGGCAGTTATCGGCGTTAACGTGCTGCGTTAACGTGAGACTCTTATCGGGCGATTAAAAAAAATATCGCCGTTAATCTATTCTCAAAGTTGGGTTGGGAGTTGGGTCTATATGATGACTTTCACCTTGATATTTTAGCGCAGATGTATACCTAGCCGAACTGACCCTTCTCAAAGACCCGCCCCCCTAGGTACTGTTGCTTTGTCGACAAGCCCTGGAGCTGTCACTCCATACACAGTGATAAATGCATCACGGAGCAAAGGAGACACTGACAACATGTCGACAGACAAGACAGAGCAGGTTACTTATGATATTTAACAAAGTCCCAGCTTTAAAACTGTGTAGTTTTTTAAAGAATTTCTTCTTTATTAACAATAAAAACCGTTTTGTGGCTCTTTAAATGTGTCGTGACCAGGGCTTGACAGATTATTGTAGCGCTTCAGCTCAAGAGGCTCGTAACCCGATCATCTCTTACTATGAGTCCATTTATAGCATCAAATAAACATGAATGAACTTGAAAATCAATGTTGTTTCAAACGCGGAAAGATGCCAATATACACAATTTTTCAAGTTTAACTCCACCGAGGTTAATCTTCTAACTCCTATTTGCTATTTATTTGCTTTGTCTGACAAAATGGCGGATTACTTTTAGTCATCTGCTGCGTCCCAATTCGCCTACTTATACTACGCCCTAAAAGCATGTACTCTTTCGGTGAACAAAAAGTACTTACTTTTGAGTATGTAGCAAAAGAGTAGACAAGCTTTGGGACATACTATCACGCCATAAAATTGCGTCTTTGTTCTCTGCCGCATCCTGTCACCGTAAACTGGCCTGTCAATCATCTTACATCCTCCACATTTCATTTAGCTAATTTCCTGCCGTATCGGAGAGAAATGCAGCACGTTGATCTGCATTCGCGAGTCTTTCATGTGGAGAACTGTCCTGATATTAATGCATAATGCATTTAAAAGTTAATGGCCAATCAGATCTTTATAAAAGTCCACATTGGTATTTGCAGATGAAAAATAACACATATAACATTAAAATAAATATTTTCTATCAGTTTGAACTGATTATTAGTCACTCAAACAACCTCTCAGCCTCTATCGTGCATATTCGCCATGTTTTGTAGTTTTTAACACTTTTTACTCGTGTTTGTTGTTCTGAACTGGTGCGTTCAAGTCATGTAGGAAAGATCGTATTTACGAGCAGAACCGACATGAACGCCACCACAATGTCGTAAATACCAGTGGGAAGCTCGTAATTTTCTTTAAGCTCCGATCTGTACGAGTTGGGGGCGTGTCAGTCAGAAACAAGGCGAAATACCACAATACAGTGACATTGTCAGGCTTTTCTATTTACAACGAAGTAAGCTGATTCCCAGCAAAAAAAATACGACAGCATTACAATATAAAAATGAAATATGTAACAATATTTTTTTTACAATGGCTTCATAAATTAATTAAAAACATAAAAAAGCAACATGCAACTAATGCACATTATTTGCTCTCCATTTTCTAGAAGCAGAAGTGTTGTTATTTTGTGTAATTAATTTAGAGAAGGCACACCGCCATCATACTCCGACGAAAGTGACTTGAACACACCTACCGTCGTATACACGACTTCCCACCTCGTAAATACGAACTTCCCAGGAGGACTCGAACGCACCATCCTCGTACAACGTGCAATGGGTTGTGGGAAATATTAGCCTTTATAGTGTGCACGGATCCACACTTCAAAAATCTACCGGAAATAGACCATCCAGGGACTTTACTCTTACTCTTTTCAACATACTATGCTTTGGGACACACTTATTTTAATCTCACATACTATTTAGGATGGATAGTATTTGGACGCAGGGACAATTTGGGTATCTCACATATTCTGAATGTCTTCGGCAGAATTCAAATGAGCCATTTTAATCTAGATTAATCTAGATTAATTCCAAAATTAATCTAGATTTAAAAAATCAATCTATGCCCACTACTAATATATATATATATATATATATATATATATATATATATATATATATATATATATATATATATATATATATATAACTGAAAATTCTTGGTTTATATCCCGTAATTCTGACTTTTTTTTCTCTGATACCCTACACTTACAGCATGAAATATTTAAACCTATAACTTTTTACATAGATAACATTTTTTTCTCACAATTCTGACTTTTTTATGAACTGCATGAACTGCATGTGTGAACTTCTATGAACTGCATATGTGAATATTATGTAGATCTATTGTTTCCATCATATTCATGCTTTAATAATAGGGTAATCATCACAGATTTTATCAGTCCAGAGTTTGTTTAATGGCTTGCAACAATAAATGTCTGCGTTTAGCTTCAAAGGACATCTTCCTCCACTTGTTACAACAATTTTTTCTGTCACACAACTGCAGTGATGTAATCTGACAGTCAATAAATGAACTAAAGAATTTAAATATAAAGAACATTTTAAATATAAAATAAGCCTAAGATTAAAATTAGATGTCAGTTTTAAAAACAGTGTCTTTATTCTACTAAACAGCACGTCCACTTAGAGGTCAGACACACCTGTTCAAACAATAAGCCACGTATGTGAGCATGTGCCTGTGTGTGTCTGAGGGTGTTTAACAGGGACTAAAAATCCATTTACTATGCAAACAGTTCTACATCAAAACCTAAATAACACTGTCAATGTGACCAACATGTGTAACCCAAAGTTTTCATCGGAACAACACAGTTTGACAGATTCTATCCTAACCTAACTAACAAAATATGTTCTAGTATATTTTGCTAACGTTCCCATTAGTTATGAAAACATTTCTGAACGTTCTCTGAACTTTCAAAATGTCTTGAAAAGGAAGGAAACATTCTATTTTACCATTGTGCAAACATTGAGGGAACGTTACTTTTGAAAATCCTCTAAACATTCTGAAACAAGTAGTAACATTTAAAAAATGTAAAACATTTAAAACAACAAAACATTTAAAAAAGACGAATGTCCAATTAAAACATTTCAGAAGAAATTTCCATGAACAATTTATAAATTATATTTTTGTGCTAATGTTTTGACAACATTATTAAAGTCCAGATAACTTCTTTTTTTTTTTAAGGTGCCCTAGAATCAAAAATTGAATTTACCTCGGCATAGTTGAATAACAAGTGTACATGGAAAAGACATACATTGAGTTTCAAACTCCATTGTTTCCTCCTTCTTATGTAAATCTCATTTGTTTACAAGAACTCAGAAGAACAGGCGCATCGCAACATAACACCGACTGTTACGTAACAGTCGGGATCATTAATATGTACGCCCCCAATATTTGCATATGCCAGCTCATGTTCAAGGCATTAGACAAGGGCAGCCAGTATTAACGTCTGGATCTGTGCACAGCTGAATCATCAGACTAGGTAAGCAAGCAACAATAGTGAAAAATGGCAGATGGAGCAATAATAACTGACATGATCCATGATATCATGATATTTTTAGTGATATTTGTAAATTGTCTTTCTAAATGTTTCGTTAGCATGTTGCTAATGTACTGTTAAATGTGGTTAAAGTTACCATTGTTTCTTATTGTATTCATGGAGACAAGAGCCGTCGCTATTTCAACACTTGCAGTCTGTATAATTCATAAACACAACTTCATTCTTTATAAATCTCTCCAACAGTGTGTAATATTAGCTTTAGCCACGGAGCACCATCAAACTGTCAATCAAATGTAAACATCCAAATAAATACTATACTCACATGATCCAAAGCATGCATGCAGTATGCATGACGAACACTTTGTAAAGATCCATTTGAGGATTATATTAGCTGTGTGAACTTTGCAAATGCAATGTATTATAGTCAAGAGCTCGGGGGCAGGGAGCGTGCGATTTAAAGGGGCCGCAGCCTGAATCGGTGCGTAGTTAAGGATGCCCCAAAATAGGCAATTAAACAAATTAATAAAAAAAATATATGGGGTATTTTGAGCTGAAACTTTACAGACACATTCAGGGGACACATTAGACTTATATTACATCTTGTAAAAACTGGTTCTAGGGCACCTTTAAGTTATATTTATGGGCTTTTTGTGTCTTTATTTGGAGAGGACAGTAGAGAGCAGACAGAAAAGCGTTGGGCAGAGAGAGGGGGGCAGGATCAGCAAAGGACCTCGAGATGGGAACCGAACTGATGCTAAAACCACAGTAATTTACTGCTTTTGTTTTAATGTGAAGTCACATTATAAAGTTGTCATGCAACTGTAAGAAATGTAATTCTTTACAACTGTAATTGTTTTAAAGTCACCAATAATGGTGATCGGTGTTCCATTTGCTTGGGATCTTGGACCTCATATATTCATATTCAAATTTCTGATCTAGCCAAGTCAGACAAGCTAGAATATGAAATTAATTGGATAATTGGCTGATTTTAAGTTAAGTTCTTAGATTCTATTTTAGCATTAAGCATGAAGATTAACCAATCATTTTTTTCTAATTCATAACTGTTTGTAGATGGATCTTTCACAATAGTGAAGCAATTTCTGAGGTACTTCTATGAAAGATGTGACTGTGCCAGTAAAGTACTGTAGATTTTACAAGAAATGAAAGAGCAGTTAGATACAAGGGAAGTCCTATTTTGAAATTACCATGAAAGTAATGCAATTACTAACCTGGAATATACTGTAATTTCACACTAACATTTTTAACAGTGTGTAGCCAAAGTTTTGAGAGCATTCCCTGTTAGTTGGGTAGCAAGTACTATTGTTCAAACTAAGGGGCTTATGAATTGAACAACCTCCTAAATGCAGGTGTTAATTAAACTTGGGCATTTATGGACTTTGTCATCTTATTCTTAATCTTTCGTTGAAGATTTGCATTTTGAAACAGTAAAGAGCTAAGCACTCAACTACTTTCAGCCTCAATAGTTAAATTTATGATGTTGATATAATTCAAAGAGCAATCAATATGCTGAAGTCTGAGTCAGAGGGGAAACCACTGCAGTGAAACTCAAATACAGCTCCACTCAACACATCTGGACATTGCTGTTATGCATCTATCTCTCCATCAAAACAATGTCAGGTAAAAAGAGATAAAGACAGGAATGGAGAGAGTTGAGTGCTGGCATATTTACTAAATTCAACAGACCTGTGTCCATCTGCTTTAGATGTGTAAATATTGATCTACAGCGAGATGGAGCCATTCATTGCAGGAAGAGACGTTCGGAGCCATTAGAGTGTGTCATAAACACATTACACACAAATCACTGCTCCGTGTTTGACAACGAGACTATAATGTTTGTTAACTGCTTTATAATGTTGGATATATACTAGATGTCCTGTTTCTAGGCTATCACGGGCAGAGTCCATAGACTCACAGTATTGCTATTATTACAAACGAAAAGTGTAATGTGTGAAAATGTTTAATTCTTAAAGAGATACAAAATTCTTAAAGTTCACCCAAAAAATATTCTGTCATCATTTAGCCGTGTATCATTCCGAACCTTTATGGGATTCTTCTGTGGAACACAAAAGGAAATGTTTAAGAGAATTCACTGGCTGTTCTTCACACAACGAAAGCATACAGAGACCAGTAGCTGTCAAAAAATTGAAATTAGCACCATAAATGTATCATAAATATAGTCCATAGTTGTGTCTCATATTTCGACTAGTGGTATGGAATACTTTAAAGGGATTATTCACCTCGAAATGAAAATTCTGTCATCATTTGCTCACCCTCATGTCATTCCAAAGCCATAAGACTTCTGTATACACAAATTGAGATATTTTTAATATCATGTAATCATTTTTGTCCATCCATTGAGAGTTCTTGCAACCAAAAATTCCATTCATAGTAGAAAAGTAGAAAAAGACATAATGGCCAAATAAATTGAGCGGTTTATCAAATATACTTGCTTTCAATCCTTATTGGTTCTTGTATTGGTTCTAGAGTTTAAAAATACGACAGATGGACCGATGATAAGGTTCAGGCTTTATTAAAGCCTGAACCAAAATTACAGTTTTTTTACTTAAACTGTAATTTTGACCTTCAACCTGTTGGTAGCCATTAAAATCCACTATATGGAGAAAAATCCTGGAATGTTTTCCTCAACAATCTTCATTTCTCTTCGACTGACGAAAGAAAGACATGAACATCTTGGATGACATGGGGGTGAGTAAATTTATCAGGAAAAGTGTATTTAAAAGTGGACTAATCCTTTAAGCTTATATGTGGAGGACGAAATCCAGCGGGAACTGGAAAGACACGCTCAGCCCTCTGTCATCGGACTAATCTTCATGGTACTTTAGACCGCGATGGAAACGCAGATAGCAACAGGTCTGGGGGAAAAAAGTTCCTGGAGAAAATATTCCTGGGACAAATTGTTTTGGGTAATTTCCGTGGAAAAGCAGCTTTGGACTAAATGGACAAAATTATTAAAGGATTAGTCCACTTACAAATAAAATTTCCTGATAATTTACTCACCCCCATGTCATCCAAGATGTTCATGTCTTTCTTTCTTCAGTGGAAAAGAAATGAAGGTTTTTGATGAAAACATTCCAGGATTATTCTCCTTATAGTGGACTTCACTGGAGCCCAAACGGATGAAGGTCAAAATTACAGTTTCAGTGCAGCTTCAAAGGGCGTTAAACGATATCAGATGAGGAATAAGGGTCTTATCTAGAGAAACGATCTGCCATTTTCAAAAAAAATATAACTGTATATGCTTTATAAACACAAATGATCACCTTGAACGTGCTTCCACTTTCCGGTATTCTTCAAAAAGCTTACGCTGTATGTCCTACGCCTTCCCTATTCTACTTACGGAAAAAAAGGAACTTTTGTTTTTTTTTTTTTTTTTTGTTCCATAGGGAAGGCCATTGAAGTCCACTATAAGGAGAATAATCCTGGAAAGTTTTCATCAAAAACCTTCATTTCTTTTCGACTGAAGAAAGACAGACATGAACATCTTGGATGACATGAGGGTGAGTAAATTATCAGGAAAATTTTATTTGAAAGTGAACTAATCCTTTAAAAATATCTTTATTTGTGTTTTGAAGATGAACAGAAGTCTTATGGATTTGGAATGACAAGAAGGTGAACAAATGATGATAGCATTTTTATTTTTGGGTGAACTATCCCTTTAATTGTGATTTTTAGTCCTTGTTGGAGTTTGACAGTCCTAGTTTTGGTGTTATGACGACATACAGAATGCAGAGCATCAGCTCGCAATGTTTCAACTTATTTCTTAAATAACTGTTTAACGAAGGAATTCCTCATGAAAAACTGATTCTGCAAAGAAATCTCAATCAACTTGTCAGGGCCCGCCCACTCCCATGAAGCACTGTGAATGATGTGATAGTCTCCATACACACAAACAACATAAATATTTGATACTGTATATGCATAAGTAGTTTGAGCATTGGGAGACTATCACGTCACGTCATTCGCAGTGCCCTAAATTTTGTTTATTGCAGAATATGCATATATATATACAAAATATGTATTTATTTATACACAAGCAACATCTCGAAAATCTATAGTTTTATATGTATCCGTCATTTTTTATTTGATTGTCATTCATAATGCTTCTAGTTCTTTCCTTCATTAGTCTTGAGCCACCAAATCACATTCATTTTATTATTTATTGTATCAGTAGCACCCTGGACATTCTGCTAAACTTCTCCTTTTTTGTTCTACTGAAGAAAGAAATGCATTCAGTAGGTTTTGGAATGACATGAGGGTGAATTTCTGGGTGAAATATTCCTTTAAGTTTCTAAAGCCTTTCACAGCAGAAAGTGTCACTTCATGCGTCTGCAGTAACACAAGCACTGCAGCACTGGTGACCTCCTCCAGGTGACAAACAACCCTTTACAAACTACACTCAAAAACACTTCAATTCACCATCACTGAAAGCAGCGAAAGACGTGAAGCTTGCAATGAATCCATCTATCATCGGAAATCTGTCGCGCTGCGAATGAAATGCTGCATCTGAATGAATACATCAATAACAATCGCATTTTACATTTATGACATGAAACTTAATTCTAATATAGTTTAACAAATGAAATGAGCTTGGGATGTCTTTTACATGAGGCATTGATGTGTAAAATATTGCTGCAGGTGAATCAGAACAACCACACGAAGACAGAAGAATTAAGTTTTTGTAGGGTAAACGATGGTAGCCTACCTCTTATCCAGACAGATGATCCACTCAGCAGAAGCAGACGGGTGGCTGGAGCTGTGTGCCGCGACCATCTTCGGTGAAATCATGGAGTAAAATTACAGTTCGCATCGTCCGCACCTGATCATGAGCAGATGTGACTTTACTGAGAGCGATCGAGTTCGAGTCTGACCGATGCTGCTGCCGCCCACACAGCTGACACAGGGAAACACACCGGGGCTAGTTGTCACACAGGGAAGTTGTCACAAGCGCTATAAGGTTTTTACTGAAACCTGAAGAGTTTTTAATCTGGGAGGGCAAAACATATAATGTAGGCCTATAACGTATAATAAATGATGATTGAGAGATGAACAAACGTTCCTCAAAAGCCTGATGTATCATATTTTGCCTACATGATTTCTCTTCAATTATTTACTCATCTCACTTGCACAAAAACAGATTCAGTTTTCATCAAAATCAATAAAAACAGTCAAATGCAAACTCAGAATATTACGCAAACCTGCAATAATTAAATGTTAAACAAATATACTTTATGTATTTAATCTCACTTTATTAATCCGCTGACCTTTGATGATCGAATTCAACCATACTAATTAGGAAAAAAAAACATTTATCGCTGAAGTAAGAGTGTCAAAGGCCCTGTCCCAAATGGCACCCTAAACAGTCTTTCTACAAGTCTGCACTATTGTGACGTAAAGCCGCTTTGGCTCGGCAAAGGTGCGCATTGAGGGCACAATTCCTTCTGAAACCTAAAATGTCAAATGGGACACCCTATGGTCTTGACCATAACATAAGTGCATAATTATAGACATAAGTGCATTATTATGGCTGAATCCCAAATGGCACACTTCTCGGTCTTGTGGACTTAGAATGGCTGCCAGGTGCGCGTATCCATTAAGTCCACGAGACAGTAGGGTGTCCCATTCATCATTTTGGGTTTCAGAAGGGTGCTCGTGAGCGCCCCCCTTTTTTGGCCGCTATGCACCCTCGATGCGTGCTTCAGCTGAGTCCGCATGTCTGCGAGCAACAGAGGACTTTACCCAGCAATCAAAGCGACGTAACGTCATGAAAGTGCGGACCGTGAGGGTTTAAGGTGTCATTTGGGACCAGGCTGAAGTGTGTGCTATTTGGGACAGGGCCAAACCAGAGATTGTATATTATAGGGAGATGAGAGGGTCTGTATCTCTTACCATTTGAGAAAGCGCCATCATGTGCTCACCTCTCAGCCTATCGTGTAATAGCAGTGACTTCAGTGCCCACCGTTCAAAACCGCCACAGTCAGAGCGTTAGCATTAGCCGTTATGCTTTTTTGGGCTAAAGGTTGCAGGCTTGACTTCCAGTGGCTTTGGCCAAACTTTCTTCAAAGCCACTGGAAGGCAAGCCTGCAACCTTTAGCCAAAAAAGCGTAACTGCTAATGCTAACGCTCCGCCTCTGGCGGTACACAGGGAAGGAGACCAGAGGCTGTTTTTTGAATGGATGTCACTGGATGAGAGGCTTCACTATCCTGATTAAACAGCTTTTGTGGGGAAATAGCTAATCATTTCATTAATCGACAGCCTGTTCACTAATCTTCAGCATGTTTTACACTAAACAATACTTTTGTTGGGAACTATATGTAGATTTTAGCTTTATAAAAATGTATTTTTTTTTTAAGAGAAGGCAGACTCATTTACGGCATCACCAACAGCAAATGTGCCGCATTACTGTTTAACAGATAGAACAATAGATGTTGTGTCAAAGCCACTGGAAGACAAGCCTGCAACCTTTAGCCAAAAAAGCGTAACGGCTAACGCTCCGGCTGTGGCGGTACACAGGGAAGAATTTTTTTCCCCTATAATATACAATCTCTGATTTCTTCTTCAGTATCCTATTCTTTTATGGTCCATAATGGCAGCTCAGCTGAAAGGTTTGTTTGAGCTGCGCCCTCTACTGTACAGGCGTAAATATGCATTTCCTACAGCCTGAGGCTCATTCATCTCACTTTTGGTGTGAAAGGCCTTTAAATTTGGCAAAAAAATAACTTTTTTTTGTTTTATTAGAAACAAACAAATGAGAAAGCCCAGCCCACATGAGAAAAAAGTAACATTACTTCCATAAAACATAGGTAACGCAATTAGTTACTTTTTTTCAGAGAGTAACGTTATATTGTAACATGTTACTTTTAAAAGTAACTTTCCCCAACACTGGTGATATGGTATGATGTATGATCCAAAAAGACCATTTGTAGCGGTGTCTGAAACCACAGCGCACGTTAGCGAGTGCACTCATTCAATCCCACAATGCACTGCAATAATGTACAACTGATGTATGCTCAACATCTAGAGAACACCCAAAATGCGCTGTGACTGTCGCGCCAAATGAATTCCCGCGTCTGATCAGAAGATGGCGCCCGCAGCTGAATCATCCATCCATCCGTTTTCCAAACTGCTTGTCCAGTGTAGGTATAGCGTAATATCATACAAGTATAAATTCCTTTTTAATTGATTATTAAATTGTTTAATTATGGTTTATACATGCTAGTTTCCATGACAGAGTTCAATATAAATGTTTTCATTACCTACTACTGGAGGTACCAGTTTAATAAGTTTTAAATGATTATTAAACAGCAAGCACAAACTATGCAAAAGCAGCAGCAGTTTCCGTATTCACTCACTCGCTTTCATTCTTCACTCCTTCATGTGGACTATATTAGTGAACTAATGTAGGGAATAGTGAATGAGGGTATAGGAAGTGATTTTGAACACAGCCAATGACACACAGGTGGAAGTGATCAAATAATAATGAGTCCAAGCAATGGGTTATGGGAAATAAAGTAAAAGCAAAGGAGTCAGAAGGAGTGCAGTCAAACAACAGGTTCTTCAAGACCAAGATGGAAACAGTGTTGAGTGTTGTAGTTAATTGTATTCTAGCACTGTGCAGTGTAAAGCCAGTGGTACGTGGGAGTAACTTTGGGAAAATGGGTGTTTCTCTGTTTTCTGCAGTCAGAAATTCCAGACATAAGCACATTAACGTGCTGTAGCTCTGTCTCATTATAAAGTTGTCCAGTCAGCAACCGAGAGGAAACAGCCCTGCAGGGAGAGAGAGAAAGAGCGAGAGAGAGAGCTCTGCACAGACTGTGGTACAGTGACACACTGACTTTCTGACAGAATATTTAAATAAATACATCTGTATTAATCAATGATATGTGGTTCACAGTCGGTCAGCCTCACTTCTAGATATGTACATGTAAATGTTCTAATTTTCCTCATGGACCGAATCAGTGATTTATAGAAAAGATTAATTTTAAACATCAATGCTCCACATTCCTCTGACTGTATCCTTGGTAACTGATGGACAAAAGAAGACACTGATTGTTACAAGATCAAACACTGGGGTTTGTGAGTTCTCACTTATCATGCCAGCAAAACCACCCGGTTAATTTAATATGTTAATTATGTTGTTGTTATTGATGCAACTGTTATTAAAGTTTAGATTGCAATTAATTACTTTATTTTAAAGCTCTCAGTGTCACATGGTCAGTCTGAACGCTAAAGGTGACGTCATTATGTCATTAGTCCACCAGGTGGCAACACCTCCACATTTGGCTTTGAGAGCTGGAAATTTGAAACAAGTTCATTCATTCAGAGCTTTCATTCATTTGTTTAACCTATGATAGGCTTTAAATGACCATTTCATTTCAAGTCTGTGTTTACAGCAAGAACTAAACCTATGGTTTACTATTACTGTATTTTCTTTGTTTACTGCAAGCTATTTCCAGAGACAAACGTACCATGCTTTTAGATTGAACCAGTCATTTTAAATGTATAATGGTTGGTAGCAAACACCTCAAAATATTTTCTGTCTTCCAAATTAAAATTCAATTAAACACCATCATATTTTACATTTTGTATTAGTTGTTGGGTAAACAACAACAAACAAAATTCCCTTTGTGAAAAAGAAGTGTGCTTATTTGCATTAAATAAGCACTTGTGGTGTACTTTGGTAATATAAAAAAAAAAAAAAAAAAAAAAAAAAAAACTATACTTGCAGATAATATATTAAAGCATTAGTTCTTTTTTAAAATTAAAATTTCCTGATAATTTACTCACCCTCATGTCATCCAAGATATCCATGTCCTTCTTTCTTCATTCGAAAAGAAATTAAGGTTTTTGATGAAAACATTCCAGAATTATTCTCCATATAGTGGTCTTCAATAGACCCCAAACGGTTGAAGGTCAAAATCACAGTTTCAGTGCAGCTTCAAAGCATTCTACACGATCCCAGACAAGGAATAAGGGTCTTATCTAGAGAAACCATCACTCACTTAATTTTTTTTTTTAATTATATATATTTATTTATTTATTAATTTTTTAACCATAAATGCTTATCTTAGGCTGCGTTCCAGTTCAGTTTTTAAATGCCCTTCCCTCGCTAACTTCACTCGGTCTCGTTGACTCGGATGTACGTCATTGCTTACGTTGCACGAGTGCCCACTTCTGGCGGAACCTTGCAATGGGCTGAACTGGAACGTCCTAAGCCCTTCATCACTTGGAATTCGCAATGGAGCTGATTTATTATTTATTTTGTCCCCTTAAAAATTGTTTAATACAGCATTCTATATGTATATATGTGTGTTTTAAATGTTTTAAAAAATAATTAAAATATCATAGAGTTGTTTGTGGTGGAGTAAATTAAACGTGATATGCGGTGATGTCATAATCGTGTTGCATTGTGGGTTATGAAGCTGCCTGAAGTGTACATATGAAGTAGACTCGCTCCCTCGGTCAAAATCGAGGGAGCGAGGGTCTGTCCATAAACTTCCCTCGTCCACTTCGCGAAGTGGAACGCACTTCAAAATGGCGGCAGGGATTCCCCGGAGGGGAAGTGTTTAGGGAAGTTTGCGAGTGTGTGTCTAAAACTGGACTGGAACGCAGCCTTGAACTAGCTCTCTTCTTCTTCTTCTCTATTAGAATTCCGGCAGTGTAGACACTGCTAAGTGTATTACTGCCCTCCACAGGTCAAAGTTTGAACTAAATTGTTTTATACTTGCACTTGAATATTGTATATGACAATTTAGTTCAAACAATGACCTGTGGAGGGCAGTAATACAATTAGCAGCGTCTACACTGCCAGAATTTAAATAGAGAAGAAGAGGAGAGCTAGTTTAAGATGAGCATTTATTTATGGTTAAAATGTATAAAATTTTATTTTATTTTTTTTTTTTGAAAATGAGTGATGGTTTCTCTAGATAAGACCCTTATTCCTCGTCTGGGATCGTGAAGAACGCTCTGAAGCTGCACTGAAACTAATTTTGACTTTCAACCGTTTGGGCTCTATTGAAGTCCACTATATGGAGAATAATCCTGGAATGTTTTCATCAAAAACCTTCATTTCTTTTCGACTGAAGAAAGAAGGACATGAACATCTTGGATGACATGGGGGTGAGAAAATTATCAGGAAATTTTAAATTTGAAAGTGAACTAATCCTTTAATGTAATAAAAGGACACTTAATTTGTGTCTATATTTCTTAACACAGTTAAGTACACTTTAAAGATGCATTTTATATAAACATCAAATTAAAAGTTTTACTTTAAAGTAGAGCAGAGCGATGATTGACCAAGGCTGAGGGATGAGGAAGCTGGGAGGAGCCATCGGGTCGACGGGCTGAGGTGGAGTGACGGGCTTAGAGGTGCTAGGAGGAGCAAATGGGTTTACAGCTGGCGAACTATCAGCTTCAGGTGGATCCATGATGCATAGAACAGGCAGCATAGGAGGAGATGAAGAGCTGATATGAGATAGTGAGGACAACGCTTAAGGACCAGGCAGTGAAAATGGCCTTTCTGCCCAATACAGAATGCCCAAAATTCGGCCTTCTTGGCATATACAGGACAGGCAGATATCTCAGGAACGGCCCTCTTGGCTGACGGGAACAGGCAGAGGAGGTTGGAGTGGGAGGCAAGGCAGGAACATCAACAACAATAATTCAGGATGATGAAACAGACACAGAGCCTATTTTAATGATTTAAGCTCATGGTCTGAAGCACATGGTTCTGTTTAACGACAGAAAAAAATGGATTGCTATTGACATGGAGGAATATAGACACCCTCAACCTGACGAGTCAGTTTATATACATGTGTGGATCTCAACAATTGGTCAAATCATTTGCCAATTTCATTCGTCATTACTGCAAATGGGTAATTCTGATACATGCAATGACTATCCATTATGACAGGCATTTTAATCTTTATGTACACAATAATAATCTTTTACATTGTAATCCTTTTATTTTTAATATTTGCGATGTTTGTGTGCTGCTGTGTGTGTGTATAACAAGCAGAGTGAACGTACGTTGTGCACCCGCCTATAGGCGCATATTACTAACCAGAGACCAGGTTTTATTTGTTCAATGGCGCAGTCCTTTTCAGTTGCCTCAAAATAGCAACACGCCAACAATGCACCTGAACACACCTCGTTTTCAGACCTGCACGCTCATGAGCAAACAGATGGGCATGAGTGCATTTGCTATTTAAACAATTTAAACAAATGATAACTTCTTCGGGCTGAAATTAGCAAAAAAATACTTGTCACACCTGGCATCATGGCGTGCTCAGGCTCTTTGTCTGCGGTGGGCTCAGGCTTGAACTCCTGAACTCCTCCTCTCCCTCACAGATGGTAAAGGAGGATCTGTTGTGTAGAAGCAACCATTCTACATAATCCTTAAACATCCCTCATGGACCATCTCTGGGCAAGCATGCTCTCAGAAAAGTGGACCAGATGATATAAATCCAAGTCCTGTGTGTGTCCCTCAAGGGATCGTTCTCCCTGCGAGAGGAGGAGGATTTGTACTGCCACTATATACATTGATATGGTCTGTCAGCATTGGTTGCAATAAAGCTGAAAAATGTCAGGATCTAATTGCCGCAGTTGTAGCTTTTATTAAACTCAAATTCAAAACAAAAACTAAAAATACTCCAAAATAGAAAACATGAACAGAACAACCGTGTGAAAGTGACGAGAACAAAAGATGTAGTCATTAAATGCATTTTGTGGCAAAGAAATGAGAAATGTTCCACATAGACTGCTGGAAAAAAAAGGTGACACTATTGCTACTCAGAAATTTTATAATTCCCACTTCTGAAGTTGTGATTATGAGCTCATCGCATTCAAGTTTCCAAATGGAAGGGCGTTCATGTGTAATTTTTACCTAGGAAACTCATATTTACGGTAATTCCCAGAGCATGTGAAGGCATATAAGTACTGAGAAATAGATTTTAGCGGAAAATAAGTAAAAAATGTTAGTTATATGAATTTCTTTGAATTTCTTCCTTACATTCAGCTTGTTGTGTATGTAAGTGAGGAAGAGTAATGACTAGCAAAAACAAAGTTTGAACTTGAAAGTTTATAGTCATCCAGAAGAAAATTAAAATGTTTGCTGAAGCCCATATCATCAGTTCAGCATAATAAAATATTATAAAATAAATTAATAGTGAAGTATTTCCATTTTTATTAAGATCACAGACTCCTCCAGGGTGTTGAAAACAGGCCAAAAATGTGAAGACTTGTTCTTATCAGCCAGTCTTACAAGTATGTAAACATGAAAGTAGAGGAAGAATTGCATTACAAACTTTAAGAAAAGTCAGATGTTTTTTACTAAAAAAGTAAGAAAGTAAAATATACCCATTCTAAAAACTGTTTATAATCATTTGTGTTTGTAGCTAGCGATGCCACCTATTTTTTGTGCTAAGAAAATGAGTACAGAGAAACAAAACATCAGTCAACTCAACTCCAACAAAAAATTCAGACTGACAAAAATGAATTTGCTTGCCCTGTTAAGACAAGACTTAATACTCGTGGCTGTAAATGATCGATTTTGAGCAGTTTGAGCTTGTTCCCTAAAACGCTTCAGAGGCAAAACCTTTTAAAGCTGCACTTTGACACCACAAGAATGCACTGATCATGTGTCTGAGAGATAGATCCTGCTCATATCACTGACCACATCAGCAGAACCTGACAGGGACAGAGAGGAGATAAAGGGTTTGTTTGAAAGGTTGCCATGACAAAGGAACACTTGAAAAAAAGAAGAAAGAGGAGTCCTAAACAAATGCCCGTCTGCATTTTAGGGCCTTGTGTGGTTGCCAGGTGATGGTGCAGCAGGCATGTAATCACTGCTTTGCCACGCTGGCTCCTGTGTGCAAACCGCAGCACTACAGCACACTCGCAGGTGGGTAACGGATGTGTTTATTATGGGAATAAACAGATACTTCTGGAACCATACAATACAGTTTACAGTTCCGACATAAACAAGATACTTTGACTAGACCCCATCACCTGTATAACATTTCATAAAATCACAGTATCTCCCAAAAGTATTTATTTTAAAATAATAGTTTTCCTGTCTAAATGTACTGTTTTTTTTTAAGGATATACATCTTTACTATTCTAAAGTGGCCTACAAAAGTAATTCAAAACATCAAATGAATAAGAACTATAGCTTCACTTATTCACATGTGCTGGGCCTATGTCAAGTATGAAATCTCTTAAGTTGGCATGAAATGGAAGGTGTGATAGTGTTTTCTCCCGTATTGTGATGTATATCTGAATGAAACGGCTTCCCAAACAAGAACAAATGTAGGGTGGGTTGCTATTGGTGGAACTCTTGTGAGTGACGGGTTGCCCCGTCCTTGTCATGAGAGAAGAGAAGAGATGTTGCTGCAAGAGGGAGGGGAAGTTATTTTGATTAAAGGTTATGAGGGCACATGAATAAAAAAAACAACAAAAATCCATAAAAAAAGAATAGTCAGTTTTGAATACATCCTTCTCTGATGACATTTGTTTGACGCTTGGGCAGAACATCCTTAACCACTCCTCTCCAACCGTCAGTCTGGTGCAAATCAACATTAAAGAGCCACTCAACATTTAGAACTGCTTTACAGCTGAAATTAAAATCGTTTATAAATTAATTCATTTTGCAAAATTAACATTTTTATTTTCCTTTTTATTATTCTGAAATCACCTGTATTGTATATAAATACATGTGGCTTGACTTGACTTGAGACTTGACATGATTACCTGTGATCAACCATAGAACACCTCACAAGAGATCAGAGATCATTCCTTCATGCAGAATCTCTCCAGATCCTTCAGATTCCAGCTCCATGTTGGTGCTTCTTCTCTTCAGTTCACTCGACTCATTTTCTTTAGGATTCAGGTTAGGGGACTTGGATGGTCATGGCAGCAGCTTCATTTTGTGCTCAGTGACACATTTTTGGGTTTGTTTTGGATAATTGTCATGAAGGACGATCCAACCTTGGCCCATTATTGGATTTCAAGCAGAAGCAGTCAGGGTTTGAACATGTATCTGAACAAGATGTCCAGGACCTCCAGCAGAAAAATAGGCCCACAGCATTAAAGATCCAGCAGTATATTTAACCGTGGTCATGGGGTACTTTTTATCCATGTGTGCACCAAACCCATCTGGTGAGTTTGCTGCCAAAAAGCTATTTTTTTTAGTTTCATCTGACCATAGAAACCGGTCCCGTTTGAAGTTTCAGTCTTGTCTTACAATGTGCTGGAGATTGTGGATGAGCGAGGAGGATTTTTTCTTGGAACTTCTTAATTATTGCCCTGATGGTGGAAATGGGGATTTTCAATGCTTCAGCTATTTTCTTACAGCCCCTTTCTATTTTGTGAAGCTCAACAATCTTTTGTTGCACATCAGATCTATTTTCTTTGGTTTTACTCATTGTGATGAATGATTAAGGGAATTTGGCCTTTGTGTTTCCTCATGTTTATACTCCTGTGGAACAGGAAGTCATGGCTGGACTGTTTCATGCTCATGCAACTAAATATGACTGGGATATGAATATACTTCAGAGATATTTTACTCATAAGAATTTCTAGGGATGCCAATAATTGTGGCCAACATGTATTGGAGAAAAACATTTATTTATTGAGATTTTCACCCCATTTTCAATTGCTTTCCTTCGATGAAAGGTTAGAATGTTGTGAATTTTTTTGAATGAAAGATTAAAAAGATAAACAATTTATAATTGCCTTGAAATATAACCTTTGCGCAAAGGTGCCAGTATTAGTGGAGGGCAATGTATACTATAATATTCTGCTATAGTAGACAAACAGATTTCTGTCCCTCCATTGACAGTCTACACAACTACCAGTTTGACACTTCAAAAAGTTCATAAAGTGATCGTAACACTAATCCATATATGAATTGAGTGGTTTAGTCCTTATTTTCTGAAGAGACGTGATTGCTTTTTTTTTAACTGATCATTGATCAGTGAACATAAACAGAAGCTCAGCTGTAAAAAACCTCACTGGTTCTCGCACGTCAAGCAAACATGATTGAGCTTGATGTGTGTGTTGATGAATGTTTGTGAATAAAAGCCTAAATTCAATCTGTTCATCATGTAAAGTGATTGAGTTTCTTGAGAAAAGTTCGATCTCTTTATGAACTTAAGTGTCAAACTGGTAGTTGTGTAAATGGTCAATGGAGGGACAGAAATATGTCAGATTTATTATCAAAATATCTTCATTTGTTGTTCTGAAGATGACAAAAGTCTTAAGGGTGTGGAAACGATATGAGGGTGAGTAAATGATGACAGAATTTTTATTTTTGGGTGAACTAACCCTTTAATTCATTTAATTTTTTGATTATGTATAGGAGTGTTTTTCCCTTGTTTGTCACTTGTTTGTCAGTAGTTTTGTGTAGATGTTCATTAATGTACAATTTCTGTTTCTTTAATAATAGACAAGCAGGCAGACAGATGATTCTATCAACCTGGACTAATAATTTTGTGAGAAATTATCATAGCAGGGTTAAAGTGTCATCAGTGACATTCATAAAATTACAGTCAGTGTGTGTGTGGGGATGTACATTGTCATTGTGTTTATCTTGTGTTAAATGCAGAGGAGGGTGGAGGGCCTGTCTAAAGTATACTCATCAGATAACTCAACCCAGGACGAGCTGGAATGAGAAAGCAGGAAATGCCAGTAATCTGACAGCCCTTAACACACGTCATCATCTCTGCATTTCGAAACAAACACAAAAGGCTGTTCTTTCAAACCTTTTCAAAACAAATGTTCTACTATCAGTAGGCCAAGAAAATGTGCTCCTCCTATATACACCTACCCTGCACCTGAATATTCTTAATTCCATACCATCTAGTGGGTGAAAAACAGTATGTGAGTTGAGTACATTAGAAAAAAAGGTTCAGTGGGGTTCTATATAGAATCCTTCTTGACTCAATTTTAAAGAACTGCCAAGATCTATATAAGGAAAAAATGTCTTAAATGATAATACTTTTATGTTTAACAGAGGTTTTTTTTTTTTTCTTTTGATACAGTATTTGTATGAGCAGTCGAATTTATAAAATATACAAACCCGATTCCAAAAAAGTTGGGACACTGTACAAATTGTGAATAAAAAAGGAATTAAATAATTTACAAATATCATAAACTTATATTTTATTCACAACAGAATATAGATAACATATCAAATGTTGAAAGTGAGACATTTTCAAATGTCATGCCAAATATTGGCTCATTTTGGATTTCATGAGAGCTACACATTCCAAAAACGTTGGGACAGGTAGCAATAAGAGGCGGGAAAAGTTAAATGTACATATAAGGAACAGCTGGAGGACCAATTTGCAACTTATTAGGTCAATTGGCAACATGATTGGGTATAAAAAGAGCCTCTCAGAGTGGCAGTGTCTCTCAGAAGTCAAGATGGGCAGAGGATCACTAATTCCCCCAATGCTGCGGCGAGAAATAGTGGAGCAATATCAGAAAGGAATTTCTCAGAGAAAAATTGCAAAGAGTTTGAAGTTATCATCATCTACAGTGCATAATATCATCCAAAGATTCAGAGAATCTGGAACAATCTCTGTGTGTAAGGGTCAAGGCCGGAAAACCATACTGGATGCCCGTGATCTTCGGCCCTTAGACGGCACTGCATCACATACAGGAATGCTACTGTAATGGAAATCACAACATGGGCTCAGGAATACTTCCAGAAAACATTGTCGGTGAACACAATCCACCGTGCCATTCGCCATTGCCGGCTAAAACTCTATAGGTCAAAAAAGAAGCCATATCTAAACATGATCCAGAAGCGCAGGCGTTTTCTCTGGGCCAAGGCTCATTTAAAATGGACTGCGGCAAAGTGGAAAACTGTTCTGTGGTCAGACGAATCAAAATTTGAAGTTCTTTTTGGAAAACTGGGACGCAGTGTCATCCGGACTAAAGCGGACAAGGACAACCCAAGTTGTTATCAGCGCTCAGTTCAGAAGCCTGCATCTCTGATGGTATGGAGTTGCATGAGTGCGTGTGGCATGGGCAGCTTACACATCTGGAAAGGCACCATCAATGCTGAAAGGTATATCCAAGTTCTAGAACAACATATGCTCCCATCCAGACGCCGTCTCTTTCAGGAAAGACCTTGCATTTTCCAACATGACAATGCCAGACCACATACTGCATCAATTACAACATCATGGCTGCGTAGAAGAAGGATCCAGGTACTGAAATGGCCAGCCTGCAGTCCAGATCTTTCACCCATAGGAAACATTTGGCACATCATAAAGAGGAAGATGCGACAAAGAAGACCTAAGACAGTTGAGCAACTAGAAGCCTGTATTAGACAAGAATGGGACAACATTCCTATTCCTAAACTTGAGCAGCTTGTCTCCTCAGTCCCCAGACGTTTGCAGACTGTTATAAAAAGAAGAGGGGATGCCACACAGTGGTAAACATGGCCTTGTCCCAACTTTTTTGAGATGTGTTGATGCCATGAAATTTAAAATCAACATATTTTTCCCTTAAAATGATACATTTTCTCAGTTTAAACATTTGATATGTCATCTATGGCCCTGTCCCAAATGGCGCACTTCATGTGGACTTTCGGTGTCATGGACTTAAATTGCGCGTGCTCACCGAGTCTACGAGTCCGTAGGCCGTCCCATTCAGCATTTTAACACTCTGAAGTGTGCTTCTGAAGTGTGTTTTCACTACACTTTAACTACCCAAGAATCCTTGGAAATGCCAATCAGACAACGGATGGGAGGAGATTTCGCTCAAGAGCAATTGATGACATGGCTGAGAAGAAAATATTTAAGTGTAGGTATCATTACAGTTTTTATGACCTAGGTGTACATTTTACCAGTTGTTACCTACAGTTTCTACAAACATTATGGTCATCCACCAATGGTTGATATCTCAAACATAATAATAGCGCTTTGAATAATACAATCGCATTATGTTCGCATTATGTCATTCAATAAATAAATAGAACCGAATGTCAGGGCTTTACTGAGTCATAAGTAAACCTAGTATTTATATTTAAACCTGTAAATTCATCTGAAACTCACACACATGTTTATTATGTGTTAAAATTGTAATCTTAGTTCAAATGGAACATTATGTATTATTACAACTGTATACATTATTTAAATAAGCATGTATATATTGTCTAATGCCCAGGTGGCATAAGCAAAAGCAGGCGGTGTAGTTGACGTGCAGATAATATTTTGCAAAAGAAAAGAAACCTTTTCTCGATGCTAAATATTATCCCCGAACCTACAGCTCCTGTCAAAAAACAACCAGACCATTATTTCCGGCGTGACGATCGAGTCTGTCCCAAACATACCTCTCAATGCGCCCTCGTGGACTCGCGCCAAGGGCCCTATAGGTCTGCACTACATGACGTCACCAAAGTGTGGACTCTGAGGAAGTCCACAAGTCCGGAGTGTGCCATTTGGGACAGGGCCTATGTTGTATTCTAAATAAAATATTGAAATTTGAAACTTCCACATCATTGAATTCTGTTTTTATTCACAATTTGTACAGTGTCCCAACTTTTTTGGAATCGGTTTGTAATTAAACTAAATTGGAATTAAATCAAATTTAAAAAATCACAACCCCTAAAAGGTTCTATGTGGTGCCTGACAGAACCCTTTAATGTTCTAAATATACTACTCTAGAAGAAAAGGTTCCGTCTCCCAACTCAAATCCGGGCGAAAAGTACTCGGATCACCTACTATGCATTTACTATCCCATGAGGCCACATGAAAGGATTTGTGAATGGCAGTGAAAAGATACAAGTGATATCATTGGTCATATGGGATTACAAATTTAAGGATCTGTTTAAGATCTGCTGAACCTACACCCTGACATAACATCACATGAAATACTAAGGTTGTATTTAGCATTTTAAGGAAAAGATAATGAAATCAGATGAATGATTCTGTTTAGCAAAGTTTCCAGCAAGAGTTTTCTCTCAGTTCCTGTTCTCTTTATTCTATGTCTAATGAGTCAGATTGCTGAGATTCTCAGCTTTTGTCGTTAATGGCTCTTGGAGCCCCTGTCCCATTCTTTGAATAGGAATGCTGATTGGATTAGGACTTGCGACACTCTAGAGTCTGGGGCGGGTTCCTATACCTGAATACTTCATTTGCATGCTTTGTTTAAGGTCATCTCCCTGATGCTTTGTTTCTATTTCTTAGCACTGCCCCCTAAAATGGATATAAACTACAATGTACACTGCCTTAGTTAGACTTGATGACTGCAGCTACTGACAGCACGTGTTCTCAATAAAGAATCTGCTGAAGATACATCCAAGTCTCCTGGTCTTCGCTTCTGAGATTTCCAACAGTCACATAACAGTGACAACATAGCTGATGTAGTACGTCTGATTTCTTTTCTACTATACACATTCACACTATATAGAACACAGTTTTTAGTGGTTGTAAAGCAACTTTCAGTAACACATATACATGTGATTTCTAATGCATGCTTAAATGCATGCTTTTTTACATGTTCTACTTTTTTTAGTGTGTAATGTTGCAGTTTGAGCATGACAAAGCTCTGCAAAATTACAAAGTCCCTCCAGCAAAAGTTATTCTCTATATCAGTGTCAATGTTTACTCCCTGAAACGCCTCCATTGTAGTCTTGAGTTTTCTTCCGGGAACAAACACATCATAATATTCCTCATTTAAATAATTCTCGCCCAAGACATACGCAGAATGAAGGGGCAAGGCCTGGTTGAGTTAGTTAGGCTGAATCCCAAATGGCACCCTAAACTCTCACGGTCTTCCTCTGAGTCCACACTTTCATGACTTAATGCCGCTTTGACTGCCGGGTAAAGTCCTCTGCATAGCTCGCAAACTTGCAGGCTCAGCTGAAGCGTGCATCAAGGGCGCATAGCTGACGCTCACGAGCACCCTTCTAAAACCTAAAATGATGAATGGGACATCCTACAGTCTCATGGACTTCATGGACATGCGCAAGTGGCAGCCATTGTAAGTGCACAAGACTGAAAGTGCATAGAAATCTGCCATTTGGGATTCAACCTTAGTGGTGTGTTGAAACTTGCGGTTATTGTTTTTCCCAGACATGCTCGAAGCTCTTGACCAATCACAACACACTGGTCCAGCTGACCAATCAGAGCACACTGCGCTTTTCAGAAGGCGGGGCTTCAAAGAAACCAGAACTAAACAGAGCATTGCTGACAGACTGGGAAGAGAGAAGCTGCAACAATGGAGAATATGGGACAAAAATAATGTTTTTATGTTTGAATATTCAAGCGTGAAAACTTAGTAGCGCCTAAAAACAAAATCAAGACTTTAAAAATGGCATAAGAGGTCCCCTTTAAGATCTTGCTGAGCTCCTTTTGAGGAAACATGTTGGTCTTTCATATTTTACAGGTACATATACGTCATCCCTTGAGTGAAAATTTCAGAAGAACCACAGAAAGGAAATCACTTTGAGGTCAAATAGACCACAAAACCCCTGCTAAGACATAAGAGGACAACTCAAACATTGTTTTTTTTTTTAAATAACTATAGATAAAAAAATTCTTCATTGTCTCTTATTGTCATTACCTTGGATTAATTGTTCATGCATAAGCCTAATATTAAAGGGTTAGTTCACCCAAAAATTAAAATGTTGTCATTTATTACTCACCCTCATGTCGTTCCACACCCGTAAGACATATTTTAGTTGAAATCCGATGGCTCAGTGAGGCCTGCATAGGGAGCAATGACATTTCCTCGCTCAAGATCCATTAATGTACTAAAAACATATTTAAATCGGTTCATGTGAGTACAGTGGTTCAATACAAGAATATTTTTGGTGCGACAAAATAATGACTTGTATAGCTGATTGAAGGGCCGATTTCAAAACACTGCTTCATGAAGCATCAGAGCACAAATGAATCAGTGTATTGAATCAGCGGTTTAGAGCGCCAAAGTCACGTGATTTCAGCAGTTTGGTGGTTTGACACACGATCCGAATCATGATTCGACACAGAAGATGTGTTTTGAAGTCAGTACAAGGTGTTTTGAAATCGGCCATCACTATATAAGTCGTTATTTTGTCGCACCAAAAATATTCTCGTCGCTTTATAATATTAATATTGAACCACTGTACTCACATGAACTGATTTAAATATGTTTTTAGTACATTAATGGATCTTGAGAGAGGAAATGTCATTGCTCCCTATGGAGGCCTCACGGAGCCATCGGATTTCAACTAAAATATCTTAATTTGTGTTCTTCTGAAGATGAACAAAGGTCTTACGGGTGTGGAACGACATGAGAGTGAGTAATAAATGACAGAATTTTAATTTTTAGGTGAACTAACCCTTTATCCTAGTGTTTTTCACCGTATGCTATGCAACTCCCAGTTTACTTCCCCTTTTTCCTTCATTATTTATTCCCTGTGTTTTTTATAAACACTTTCTGAAATTTAAGCTGTTTGGTCACCAGGGAACTGACTCCAGTCTCACAAAGACACACGAAAGAAAACAAAGCATCTGTAATAACACAAAATAAAGATTTGACCCTTAAAATCTTTTCCCTAATTTTAGTTCCCTAACAGAAATATAGTATATGTTTCTCATACTGGAACATAATCTCAGTCTTGTTGATGCCCCCTGTAATGTATGCAGGTCTGACTGAAACAGGCACATCAGTGACACACAAACTGTCAGACAAGAGAACTGGAGGAAATATCAGACGGACATCTGTGAATAGAGCTGGGAAAGAGGGCTGGGACATGATACAGGGGTTTCCAACTGCCACATCACCCAACACCGAAACTCACATGCTTTGTATTCAAAGACTGAACTGACCAAATGTTTCTTTCAGTTTGATAAATGTTTATTTCAGCAGCACAACTTGAGATAATGGAATCATTCTGAAAGCAGCAAGAATTCGTCCGACCTTTGAACTTGTGTAATATTCAAGGCCATAATCAATATGTATATTCAGATCAGCGGTCAATCAATCAGTATGAGTTTTCACTGACAGACTCTGAAACTTCTGGTCTCCTCCAATGTTGAGCATGCTGTAGCACACATTTTCAACAAAACAATTATGAATAATGCACAATGGATAATTAAAATTATTAAATTGGTACTAAATTTAATTAAATTGAAAAATTAAAATGAATAAAATACAATATTATTGTATTATTATCAACAATAATAATATAGGCTAACTAATAAAGATGAATGTAAGTTACATATTTTTATTAGTTGGTTTTCCACTTGGTTTTCCACGTTGGTTATCCTTACTCATCAACGAACTGCTAAATCGGTTCTTTCCCACGCCATTCTCGACCTAACCTGGGCTGAATCAACCTTGTGCTCGGGAAACGAAATAAATCACACTACTGCGAAGGTTTGGCTAATGAATATTAATTAGAATTCGTGACTGGACGCTCCACACAGGTTTCCAGGTCACGTCACCGTGAGCTAATTAATATACATTAGCCAAACCTTCGCCATAGTAGAATTAGCAGTCGGGAAGGGGGTTGGGATTATTAGCAGCCCTGGAATGTGCTCGTGTAGCGTCGGGAACGCGCAGCGGTGCGACAGGTCTGTGAAGTATGTAGTTCAATAGGGAAGAGAGACACTGGAGTTGCGTAGGGAGTTCGATTCATTTGGCGAATCGATTCGTTCGATCCGTTCACTTCAGCGAGCCGGTTCTAATAAAACAATTCACCAGTCATACCGCGCTGAACATACGTTCGTCTAGTTGTTTAAATAATAATTTAGTATAATCTAAAATCCACAAAAAGACGTAGGTTACACACTGTAGGAACATTACTATACTATGAAATAAGGTATTGTTTATTTGTCTGTTCTAATTTGATTGTGCCATTCTGTTCGACACCCTGTTTCTTATATTTAACTGTCCAGTTAGATATTGTCGATATTAGATATTGAAAAGTAGCTTCTTTACGGTGTCACTAAAGCTTTCCTCCCAAGTCCCAAACAAAGCTTCTCCCTCACTGACTGATTAACGAACGCTTTCTAGACCGAATCATTACAACGAACTGACTCACATGAACGATTCGTTCGGGAATCGGATAGCACTACGTTGGAGAACCATGGCGGTGAAACAAATGACATGGTTGGGGATCTAAATTACACACAGCAGAAGAACCGGCGCCCGTAGACACTGAGATATCCGTGGAGGTAAGAGAAGTAGATGACTTGATTGTTTCAGAAACTGTAATTGTTTGTAACTCGATTCCCGAAACTTTATTTTGATCATTTGTGGAAACTAATGCTGAGCTATTGTTCCACGGCGAGTCCCAGTGGAGCAGCTTTAGTGGGTTTGGTGGTGAGGTTACATTCATAATTTGAAGAACATTATTTAATCTAACTTCAACTCTTTGAATAATATCTTCCGTTCTGTGGCACTGTCAGATATTTTAGCACTGGATCAGTGGAGTCCAGTGGATCTGCCTTCAAATCACTGTTGGAAAGTTTTGATCCGAGTTGAAGAAGTTTCTTTGATCAGGCGGATGATTTTATCTGCTAACAAAAGAGCGGCGAAATAACAAACGGTTAACGCGCTCGTGCTCGCGTTAAAAATGTAAACGCTCGTTTCAGTTGATTGTTTCTTTTCTTTTCAGATGAGCGCGGGATTTGATACCATGTATCAGGGTGACTCTGAAGGGCTAATGCCATTGTCCGATTGAGGATACAGAACCACGGACCTAAAAAATACAGTTTTCAAGTAGGAAAGAGTTTTGGAAGTCATTGAAAATGATCAAAGCTGAGAGCAAGGGTGAACGCACCCTGCGCAGCGCGTCCCCGCATAGAAATGCATACAAGTCGGACTTCCACGCCATTAAGTGCTCTTTTGATGGGACCAAATCCGACAGCGAGGCCAAATCTTATGCTAATGGAGCCAGCGACCCCCGAGAGGACACCCGAGGGAGGCCGTTTGGCAACCGGATAAACAAAATCAAGAACATTTTCTTGCAAATGGATGGCCAGCAATCACAGGAGAGTCCGGAGATTAAACCTGCTCACAAAGCGGATGTATCATCATCATCTCCTGTGTCCCCAGTGTCCAAGTTCCCAGTCAGCACCAACAAAACCTCCCTCAGTAGTGCCAGCAACCAAGAACCGCAAAACACGGACAGAACTCCAAAGGGAGAGGAAGTCGAGATAGATAAAGTCGCCCTGGCGGAGAAATTTTCAGTGACCAGAAAGCTCTTTGAAAGAGGGCCCGTCACAGAGAGGCCGGTACCCGGCAGAGTCTCTACTCGGCTGTCCCAGGGGAAGGTGCCTGAGGAGGGGCGTGGGGCCCGGAGGTCCTTCGGATCTTCTGAAAATAGCAACAGCAGTAGTGTCAGCAAAAGCCCGACGTCACCTGTGAGGAGTGCCCCAGAGGAAAGGAGGGACGCTGAGGACTCAAAACAGGTCAATAGACTGTCACTGAATGCGGGGCCCATTTCCAAGCGGTTGGAGAACTTCATTGTGGATGGTGAGAATGAAGAGTCAGTACAAGTTTCTGTTAAAAGCCCCACTGAGCACTCATCTCCACGAGGGCGTTCCCAGAAACCCACCTCCCCAGGTATTGATCAAGCACACAAACCCACATCTCCAAACTCTGACGCGTCACCCAAATCATTCTCACCTAAAACAGAACCTGTTAGCCCTCCGTTCAAGTCCATCAGCCCGGTTTCATACAAACCAACCTCCCCGACCAGCAGGAGCACCGGCGAGCCTCTTTCGCCCTCTGCTCATAGCCCATTTAAACGTTCTCCGTCTTCAGGCGGCTCTGACTTGGTGAAAGATTCCCCGACAAATAAACCAACCCAACTTAGTAGTCCTCCTGCGAATGATCTCAAATCTTCTAGCAGTCTCTATAAACGGCCTTGGAGTCCCGAGGAACCAAAAAGTGAGAACCACATAACTCACAGTCCGTCTCAGGACGTCTCTCGTGAGCAGGCCACACAGAGTCTAGACCCTGCTGGTGCGGGAGTGGTGCGGGCTGAGCTGGTCGTAGTCCAGAACGAGTCTTCAGAAAGCGAGGAGAATGACGAAGAGTTTTTGGAGGATGTTATGTCAGAGGTGAAGCTGCAAAGGGAACTTAAATCTGAGTCACCAAAAGAAGATCTGAACCCTCTGAAGGTGTCATCACCTCAAAACCATACAGAGGACGAACAGCTGAAGAAGGTTGCGTGTTTATCATATCAAGAAGAAGAAGAAGAGGAAGAGGAGGAGGAGGAGGAGGAGGAGGAGAGCATAAAGAGGAGTAACTGTCATGAAGATGAGGAGAGCGAGCAGGAAGATACAGATGAATGTGGGAAAACTTCTCCAGTGTTTTATAGTTTTGAGAATGCTGCATTTGTGGATGATAAGGAAGCGTTTCTGGACCATCAGGATGAGGAGGATGAGGATGAAGATGAGGTCTATGAGGAGTATGATGAAGCTCCTGGTTTGTCAGAGGATGAGGAACGCTCTCCAAGACGGAAAATCAGATTCTCTACCGAGCCGATACGGGTAAGCAATATCTTGTTGACAAAACTGTCTGTCTGTCTATATCTAGTGTCTTATTTCACATGACTTTGGTTTGAAATCTGCTTTTGTTTTACATTTGATTACTCGAAAAACTCAATTTATGTTTTATGAGCAGTCATACATCATTGTGGCTTTGGAAAGGAGAAGTTTTGGGGATGTTTCAAGCTCTCTGTGCAGGAAAGCTGCTCTCTGTGAGGTCAAAGTTCTGACAACAGTTGGGCAACAGAAGGACTTGTTGCAGAACATTTGTTTGGGGGTTGAAAAGGGGGAATATTTTTAGAGAGATTGTTGACATTGTGGTCCAATGAGGGACAGAGGGCTGACCTGAAATGCAGATGGTAAATAGAACAGAAAAATATGTTGGCATAGATCCACGTTTTATGAGCAAAGCTCGTTAGAACAGCCTTCCTTTGAAAAGGGCCTCAATGGGTGAATCTCCTGTTAAAGGGATAATTAACCCAAAACTGAAAATTTTGTCTTCATTTACTCACCCTCAAGTTGTTTTTGCTGCAGAAAATCAAGATATTTTGAAAAATGTGTAATGTGTTTTGTCCATACAATGGAAGTCAATAGTAACCAAAACTTTTTGGTTACCAAGATGTCATCTTCAAAATATCTGTCCCTTTAAGTGAAAAAAAAAGCTTAATTTTGATGATACATGAATGGCTTCATTATCTTCATGCAACATAATATTATAACCTGGATGTATTTTGTGAGATTTCCCATATTACTGCATGCTTTAACACTGCTCAGATCTCATTTTGTCACTGAATCCCAATGATCAGACCCGTCCTATGGCAGTGTGCCACAGGCATATGGTCCTGATCTACTTTGCCACGCTGCTCTTTTGTCTGATCAGGCCTTCAGATGCTTAATGTCTATTAATCTGTTTGAAGTTAATAATTTCCATGCAATGCATTCCTGAGCTCTGGAATGTCTTTCACACCTTCGCTGGTAATGATCAACAACACAGTGTTTTCCATTTCCATTGGGCTGTTAGAAATAAAAAATAAACCGAGCTCTGCCATGGTGTCAGCAAGTTGACAAAACAGCAGCAGTCGCCTGTTCCCGGGGCGTTCCAGCACCTGGGATGTTCTTCCTCTATCCTCTGTAAGCTACTGTAAACTCCTGCGCTCAAAACAGGTGTGCTGTAGATGAGTGTCATTCATCTCTCTCTCGCTCTCTGTTTATGATCTGTTTGGAGATCTTTAACTGATGTATTTCACATGTTCAGTGAAACATTAACTCTTTCCCTGCCAGTGTTTTTTTTTTGCCAGCCACCATGGACCAGAGAATTGTTTGTTGTACGAATAACTGAACATGCAATATATCAAAAGAACAGACCCACTGCTTTTAAACAAACAAACAAAAAAAACCTATTTTATTCTAGCTTCATGTATTCTTTTATAAACCCTTAAATATGGGAAAGTTACATTAAAAACATTTTGAGCAAAAAGCTGAGAAAATCACATTTTTGTCAGTCTACATATGGATCGGATTCAGAACGATGATCAAAAAGTAAAAAAAGTTGTACTGTCCCGTAGCTCTTCCTGGGTTAACATTTCATTCAGTAACATTAGGCCATTTTGATTTATATGCTGTATAATGTTGGTGATCGCGTTATTTTACATATGCATATCATTGCATATGATATCACTTGTTTCTGCATCTTCTTTGCATGTGTTTTGATCAGGAGGTTCAGTACACTTTCAGAAGATGTCATAGCACCCCCTAGTGTATAACAGTGAAAACTTGGAAACCTGGAAAATTCCATGTTTGGTGGGGAAGTGTTTTTTCTCGCAAATAACGGAAAATTCTGTGTTTGATGGGGAAAGATTTAATCAGAACTTTACATTGAAAACAAAAACTGGTGTCTCTTGCTTGTGCAAAATTCACCTCCACAATGCTATGGTGTTGTTAGTGGTTGCCAGGGCATTGCTACATAGTTTTTAAAGTTTTATGAATGATTTTTGGCATGTTGCTATGCAGTTGCTACTGGGTGGTTGCAAGAGCACTGCTATGTAGTTGTTAAGGTGTCCTGAGTGGGTTACAACATATCGTTATGGGTTTTCTGGATGGTTGCCAGGGCATTGATACGTGGTTGCAAAAGTGTTCTGAGTGGTTTTTAGTAGGGATTCATGATATTGGAAAAACTGACATATTTTGTTTTTCTACTATATTGCAATATGATGACTTGAATAGCTCTATTTGAAAGAATCAATCATTCTAGAATGAATAGGGTGAGTTTTATAGGGGAGTGAATATGCATAAAAAAGAAATTATAAGCATAGATAAATACAATAAACAAAGGAAATGAGCATTGCTTTGTTTTTCAGGTAAGTCTAAAAGTCTACTCGGGTGCAGAAATTGAATAATCAAATGTAAAATAACACTGCATAGTTTGCACTGTATAAATATAATTAAGTGTCCCCAACTAAGCAAGCCAAAGGCGACAGTGGCTTGAAACCCAAAGTCCATTGGTCATAGAAATGGAGAAAATCTTTTAAATAATTAATTATATGTGATGCTGTCGGTTATTTCTTTGTCTTTCTGAACTCTTTTTGTATGTTGTACAGTTCACAAATGCCTGTATTATCGTTTTTTGTTTACCTGGTTCGCAACATGCTAAACACGCTAGATGGACGTATTTAACCTTTGCGCTTGCGTCTTTTGCAGCATCTTGCTCATGACATGGCGTTGAACTGTAGTTAAAAATGCTAGACTTGTGTCTCGTGTTTTTAGCAAAAACACGTTCTGTGTGAATGGCTACTACTGTTTTCCCCTGTGGTAGTTTGACAGGTCTTGCAAATTACCTGGCTCTGATACATCATCTCTCCTGTATTCAAAATATTCCCAAACCACAGATCTTGATTTATTTTGGCCAAGTTTTTTTGATCCTGCCCTGAATTCAACATCCCTGTTTCTGTGTTTTTTTTTCCCATGTCGTAAAGGTAAACCCACTAGGGGTTGCACAGACTAGTCAACTTTAATGCTCTGCCTTGACGCTTTAAGCTTGATCGACTATGGCCTATAGAGGGTGCAACAGGATAAGAAATCTTTGAAGTCCACTTTTACGCCCCGTTTTCAACAGTTAAAATGTCAAACAAATGCATACCCTGAGAGCGCGCTACAAGATATGTTTGATTATACCATCTGGTTGCTCAATAATGCACGTTTTAAGCAGCTTATCGCACACGCAAATTAATCACCGTTCTAAACTAATGCGCTGTTGTATTGTAATGCACACACATATAGTGTATATAGAAGCATTCAGTAGCGCAGAAATGTATTGTCAACACTGTTCTGTGATTTATCAATAAAATGGCTTAGAAACTGAAAGGTTCTTGCATATATTTCTTAGTAACTAAAACTTTAGTAGAGAGAGAATTAATTCACACGCAATCGCTCTCTCACTAATGCATTCACATAAATGTAATCTTAGTGTGCTACTCTATATTTCCCACAGATTTCTACTTGTCCTAAATCAGATACAGATAATGACCCAAAGACAAAAGAACTGATAAAAATAAGCTGTTGTGTACAGTAGGGATGTGCAACAGCGATCGAGTACTCGACCGTGACAGCGACGATCGGTTATCATGATTGGTTATAACAGCACTTTGGGCGGCACCCTGAGCTCTGATTGTTTAGCTTGCCACAGCATGCGTCAAAAGACGTGAAAGAGAATGTCTGGCTTCACTTTGACAAGATAGATAAAAAATACAGTTCAATGCAAGCTGTGCAGCACCAAGCTTTATCTTGTGCTGAAAATATCCTTTAAATTATATTCATAATTAGGAATTAAAGGTGCCGTAGAACGTCTTTTCAAAAGATGTAATATAAGTCTAAGGTGTCCCCTGAATGTGTCTGTGAAGTTTCAGCTCAAAATACCCCATAGATTTTTTAAATTAATTTTTTCAACTGCCTATTTTGGGGCATCATTAAATATGAGCCGATTTAGGCTGCGGCCCCTTTAAATGCTTGCGCTCCCCGCCCACGGAGCTCGTGCTTGCCTTAAACAGCTAATATAACCCTCAAAATGGATCTTTACAAAGTGTTCGTCATGCAACATGTCTAATCGCGTAAGTATGGTATTTATTTGGATGTTTACATTTGATTCTGAATGAGTTTGATAGTATGCTCCGTGGCTAAAGCTAACATTACACACTGTTGGAGAGATTTATAAAGAATGAAGTTGTTTATGAATTATACAGACTGCAAGTGTTTAATAATGAAAATAGCGACGGCTCTTGTCTCCGTGAATATAGTAATAAACGATGGTAACTTTAACCACCTTTAACAGTACTTTAGCAACATGCTAACGAAACATTTAGAAAGACAGTTTACAAATATCACTAAAAATATCATGATGTCATGGATCATGTCAGTTATTATTGCTCCATCTGCCATTTTTCACTGTTGTTCTTGCTTGCTTACCTAGTCTGATGATTCAGCTGTGCACAGATCCAGACTTTCTGCCCTTGTGTAATGCCTTGAACATGAGCTGGCATATGCAAATATTGGGGGCGTACATATTAATGATCCCGACTGTTACATTCTCACTGTCTCACTGTATGTCATTTCCATGTACTGAACTCTTGTTATTTAACTATAAATTAAATTTTTAATTCTAGGGCACCTTTAAACTTTCGGTCAAGCTCATGTTTGCATTCGCAAACTTTTTGCAGATGAAAGTTGTAATAATAATAATGTAGATGAAAATAAAGCACAAATCTGCCATAAACATAGCATTATAATGAGAACTTTATAGAAATCTCTAAATTCTGTCCTTCCTTGCACGTGTTTCAGCGCGCTGTCATGAAAGCGCATTGCGGCGGGAGCTCTCTCTTACTTTCGCTATAGCGTGTAACTAAAAGTTCACTGGCATTTGCATCCTTTTATGCAGATACAAGTTGTAATGTTACGTCGATGTAATGTATCTGAGTTATGATTAATATCAAAGGATGTGTCATAGAACGGGCTTCAGTTTATTGGCATAAAGTCACTTGTAACTGCAAAGCGACATGCTCAAACCTCTCAGAGCGTCTTTGCATGTTTCTTTGCATGTTTTTTGGGTGGTTTCTTGGTGGGGTCTTATTGGCCCAAATGTTGTGAAATTTACAGGTCCTTTATACAGTGCAAGACCTTAAGCCTATCCTTCATATCCTCTCTTCATCTGTGTACAATTCAGTAAGGCATCTACCCTGGCTAAGGTCTATATGCTTGTATAACGTTCTGTTACTAGATTATTACTATGAGTAAGGGGTTTGTTCAAATCTCATGTGATGGATGAAACTTTTGTCTAAACCTTTCTAGGACCCACCTCACACTACTGACTCTCTTTTGCTCTCTGTTTCATCTCTCTCTCTGTGATTGTGAAATGAAGGTGTGTAACTGTGTAAACAGGTCTTGTCCTGGCTTGAGGGAGGCATTTTTCCACCATTGTGTTTCATATCGGTCTTAACATGTTGAGCTACAGAGTGTTTGCATTGTTGCTGTGGATGTGGGTTCATAACTAGGGATTCAAATGTTTACAACATGACTGGTCAGACTCCAAGTCTTTATGAACAGGTTTGGTGATGTTGTGAATGAAACATTATAAAGACCTGGCAGTCTGCATCTCTGGTATATTTGAGGCTGGAAACAGGAGCTCTGCTTCGTTCCTACATTGGAGTGAAAGATGATTTTATCCTCTGGCTGTTGTTTACATTGCTGTTGCAACTGGCATGTGTAGTTTAGTGTAATGATTGCCTTTAAACAGAAAAGAAATCAAAGGTAATTGATTTATAGATTTGTTTTGGGAGTCATATAGCTATGAACCACTTATGTGCCCACTAGCACATAAGAAATCCACCAAAAAATGTCAGGTCTGTCACAGTATTAGGGCTGCATGATATTGAAAAAAACTAACATTTTGACATTTTGTTTGTCTGCGATATATCAAAACTGTTGATTCATTCTTGAATGATTGGGGTGATTTTGTAGGCGAGTGAATATGCATAGAATATAATAAACAAATTACAAGCATTGATAAATACAATAGAAAAAATATACACATTTTATAGTTTTTCAGGTATAAAAGAATTCAAGTACACTGCATAGTCTTCACTGTATAAATCAACTCTAATTAATCTTTTTTAAAGCTACAAAAGTGATTTTCTCTGTCTTTTGTTGTTTAATTAATATTAATGACTCAGACAGCAGAAAGTTTTATTAGGCCTCTGTCACTTTAAGAGCTAATGCATCCATTATAATGATACACATGCATTTTCTTTTTAAATGTTTACGTTCACTTAAGACATAAGTGATGAAGATACTCACAGAGGTGGGCATTTTGACATAATTTTGCGTTTGTGTCTGTTCATTTGCAAAAAGATGAGAAAGAGAACTGAATTTGGGGTTCGCGTGATGTGTGTGCAAAAAACAGACTTCTCTTTCGTTAAAATCACTTGAATGTTTAAACTGACTGGACGTAAAACACTTTCAGACAATTAACTTTCACTCTATGATGGTTTAATTTTGCAATTAATATGATAATCACATGCTTTTCAAATTGTGGTCCCTGTCCCGTATAGATCAACTATACTGGACATCACACATCCTGCTATGTGACTATCACGGATGCGCACATCATGATATTGTTGCTAAAATGATATATTGTGTATTCGCAGTATGTTTGGGAAGTGTTCATCAGTGTAGTCTGATGGCTTTCAGCTTTTAATATACAATGAATAAATCATATATGCATGATTAAACTTGGAAAAATGCATACTGGATATGCACATTTTTTTCAAATCCATTAACAATATGCACAAATTTTCAAATCCGTTATTAATATTGGAGACTTTTTTAATTTATTTATTTAAATAATCCGTATTAAGAAAAGTTGCAGAAAGCAAAATGAAACATCATCCACTTTTAACACATATGTATGCTTTTACTGGGTCATTCTGTGTCAACTCAAACCGAGGTCCCTGGCTAAAAAATTTGAAAGTTTCTTTTCTGGTGACAGATATACATAAATGAAGAAGAATATTTACTGAGTAATCCACTATTTTGTAGAGGGCGGGGCGATGCAAATTACAATTTTCAACTTTTTTTTGTTTTGTTGTGAGATTTGGAGGGGCCACCACCACTATGAAATTTGCATTCCTGTAACTCAAGAGGAATTAAAGATATCGTAATATGCTTTCAGATTTAGGTTCATAAACTTTTCTTTGGTCTTCATTTTAAGGCCCTGTATGGTTTCCATTGTTTCTAGAGATATTTCAGTGTGGCTCCATGAGTAAATTGTTAAATTGTACACATTTTCAGCTGTCAAAAATCAAACCTGGGTCACTTTACATTCACCTGATTTTTTTTATTTTTCTTTTAAAGAGGAATATCTGAAGAACAAATTATGTTGAAACTAGAAATGTATCTTGTTTCCCTTTATCAAAACAGTTTGGTAGAACATTCCTGTCTGAATACCATAAATATTCTTTTTCCAAAGTTTACTTGCCGGTAACTGTAGAACTATTAAAAATATCCTTTTAGATATTGTAGAACACACAGGAACAAACCTCATTGCTTCTCGCATGTTGTACAAACATATTTGATCTTCTCAAGTGTGTGAGTTTTTTTCTTTTTGTGTCAGGCGAGCAAGTACGGTTGAGCTTCTGTTTAATGTATTTGATTTACTCTGTATTGTATAAAAGTCTAAATTAAATCTGTTTATCATTTAAAGCTCAGATTTCATTAAAAATCTCAATTTCTGTTCCAAAGATGAACCACTAGTCTTATGGCTTTGGAACGTCGTGAGGGCGAGTAAATGATGACAGAATGTTCATTTTTTGGTGAACTAACCCTTTAACAGACAAACACTGAGCAATCAGACATTACTGTGGCAGTTCACACGGTCCTGTGAACCTCTCTAGCCAACATCCACACACACTGCAGACGGTCTGCTCAATGGTCTGTGGTCTGGACCGTTATTTTTTGGGGATGATCTTTTACAACCCCCACACTGTCATTAAATGTGTTCTCAGCTGGGATGGATCATTTATGACTTCATTTAAAAATATACAAATTACACCAGAAGTCTGTTGTGTGTCAGATTCAGGAAAGTATTTTTGGAGGTTCACACCACTGTGATTTTTCTGCTTATAATAAAGTTTATAATCTGGAGTGTAAACATAGGAAAATTGTGTAATTTATTCTTCTAACATTTGATAAGTTCACTTTTTAACGGCGCTGCAGTGTGGACTTTTTTTTTTTTGTGGTATATTAATTAAAATGGGTCCTGTTGGCCTCACAGTGTGTCCTAACCAGAAGTAACTTTCCTGTAAACACTGTTGTGAAAATACCATATAGTGAGACACAACCCTATGATTGCTGTGATACGGAATAGCATAATCCAGTCATAAAAATGGAAAATAACATGGAATGTCATGAAATTTGGGTATGAGGACAATCCACATGAACTTCATCTGCTCTGATTGTCACTTCACAAGCATTTCAACATTTAAAACATTTAATATGATAAAACTATTGTTTTATATACACACAGAAACTCAAATGCCTTCACCACAACACATCAAAATAAAAGTTTGGTTTAACTTGAAGAAATTGTGACATTACTAATGTACAGTAGAATGTACTTCTCAAAGAAATAATAATACAATTATTAACTTTATTTTGTAAAGAATATCACATTTTTCTTAAACCTCTGTTGTGCAGCTCTTTGTTGCCAAAAATAAAAAAGAATTGTTACATTTTTATTTGATTACATTTTAAAAGGTTAATTAAAGGGTTAGTTCACCCACAAATGAAAATTCTGTCATTAAATACTCACCCTCATGTCCCGTAAGACCTTCGTTCATCTTCAGAACACAAATTAAGATGTTTTTGATGAAATCTGATGGCTCAGTGAGGCCTGCATTTGCATTGATAATTAACACTTTCAATGCCCAGAAAGCTACTAAAGACGTATTTAAAACAGTTCATGTGACTAGAGTGGTTCAACCTTAATGTTATGAAGCGACGAAAATACTTCTTGTGCGCCATAAAAATAAAATAGCGACTTTATTCAACAATATCTAGTGATGGGCGATTTTTCATGTTTCATGAAGCTTCGAAGCTTTATGAATCTTTTTTTTTTTTTCAAACCAGTGGTTCAAAGCGTGTATCAAACTGCCAAAGTCACATGATTTCAGTAAACGAGGCTTCGTTACGTCATAAGTGTTTTGAAATTTCAATGTTTCACCATTAGGGGGCGTGACTTTCGCAGTTGGATACACACTCCGAACCACTGATTCGAAACAAAAGATTTGTAAAGCTTTGAAGCTTCATGAAGCAGTGTTTTGAAATCGCCCATCACTAGATATTGTTAAATAAAGTCGCTATTTTGTTTGGCCTCTCTGAGCCATCATATTTTATCAAAAATATCTTAATTTGTGTTTTGAAGATGAACGAAGGTTGTAGAACAACATGAGGATAAGTAATTAATGACAGAATTTTCATTTTTGGGTGAACTAACACTTTAAATTATTGTTTTATGCCACAGTTTTAATGATAATAAATTTGTAGTACATCATAAATCCAGAAAAAAAAAAAATCAGAATCCACTAAAATTAAAATGCAACACACTGAATTTGGGAAAAATAAAACTGAAATTTGGAAAAAAATAAAACTCATTCAAAGGGTCCTAAAAATGATTTTTTTAAGTAAAATTGCACAAGTTTCATTATTTCAATTAATTAGATATGCTTTTTGATTACTAAAACTAAACGATTAAAATGGAATCCAGAAAAATGAAAACAGGGATTCCGAAAAATTAAAACCGAAGAGAGAATTTGGGGAAAAAAATAAAACATTTCATAGAGCCCTACAATCTCAGCCAATCAGAACACATTTTCCATTTAATATACAAGATTTTGCACCAATGACGTTTTCCTGGAGGCACAGGAAAGAAGCGACAAAACCGTTGTCACAGTAGCAGCTGGTTGGGACAGAACTCATTAATATAGAACAGAGAGCTCAAATTATTGTCACATATGGTTGGGACACATTGGCAACCTCATACTGTTTACGAACAGTTTGGTGCATATTACATGAAAAAGTCCTCTGACAAGCACAGGGTCCAGTCTGATTGGCTTCATACAGTTTCCAGGAGTCCGGATGCACTGGCAACAGTCTGGCAACTTGAGTTTTGTTTCAATCCAGCCTCAGCCAAGGAAGTCCCGTGTTCCAGAGGGGAGGAGGCAGGTCTGAACCGGGTCTCACAGTAACCTGAGACCTGAGTCCTGTAGAGGAAGAGAGACAGTGTGAGAAAGAGAGACTCTTTGTTCAGGAGACTGTAGACAGAGTAGAATAACTCCCTTGATCCCCCTGTCTTCTGTTAGATGTCTCTGTAGCTCCTGAAGTCATTGTGATCTGTAAAGGGACACATTCAACAAAATCAACTTAGTGTTAGTCAAGGTTTCCGCAACAACAGTTGTAATTTACTGTTATTTTGCTGCAGTTTTTGCTACTGCACCTTTAAGATTTCTTTATGTAAATACTTCTGTTGTGATAGGCTATTCAGTAAGTAAACTCAAAGGTAGTTATCATTCATTAGGGAGAGCTGTGTTTCTAAATGTTGACGGTAATATTTTAAAAATCTTTTTATCTGTTATCTGTTGTGTGGGATTTGCCTATCCGCTAGTCCTACCCCCTTAGTTACTGTTGCTAACACTGTTAAACTTGTTATGCCTCTGGCAAATATGTACAAAGAACTGATAGGATTAAGTGAATTATCCCAGGAATTACTAAAGATTAACTGTGTATTTATATCCATTATTTTAATGTGGTCTACCGGTTTGTCATGGAAGACTTCATCTAGAACCTGAAACTGGGGGAAAAATATATGTGATGGGAATGAATGCTGCACAACCACAGATCAAATGATCATCACAGATTACTAAAAAGAGACAAGCAAAAAATACGGCAAGCCAAAATAATGTTTTTAATTGGAACATAATATAAATTTCATATTCTTGTAAGTTAAACCTATATTTACTGTAGACCTTAAAGTGCCCCTATTTCGCTATTTTAAATGTTCATAATTTTATTTTGCAGTCTCCTGCAACAGGTTAACATGCATTCAAGGTCAAAACAAACTTTAATTTTCTCATAATATTCACTGCAGCATCAGCTCTTTCTCTCACTTTCTGAAACGATAAAGGATTCAGACTTTCTAAACCCCGACTCTGCTCTGATACACAGTGATACGAAGTTATATACACTACCGGTTTTGAACGGTAAGATTATGAAATATTATTACAATTTAAAATAACTGATTTCTATTTGAATACGTTTTCAAATGTAATTTATTTCTGTGATGCAAAGCTGAATTTTCAGCATCATTACTCCACTCTTCAGTGTCACATGATCCTTCAGAAATCATTCTAATATGATGATTTGATGCTCAAAAACATTATCAATGTTGAAAACAGTTGTGTACAATTTTTATTTTATTTTTTCCCCCTCCATATTCTTTGATGAATAGAAAGTATAAAAGAACAGCATTTATCTGAATTAGAAAGCTTTTGTAACATAATCACTATCATTCAAGTTTTTTTTTTTTTAAGAAATTAATACTTTTATTTAGCAAGGATGCATTAAATCGATCAAAAGTGACAGTATAGACATTTATAATGTTGCAAAAGCTTTATATTTCAGATAAATGCTGTTCTTTTGAACTTTCTATTCATCAAATTATCCTGAAAAATGATTGTACACAACTATTTTCAACATTGATAACAATAACAAATAGTTCTTGAGCAGCAAATCAGCATATTAGAATGATTTCTGAAGGATGACGGAGTGACATTGAAGACTGGAGTAATGATGAAAATTCAGCTTTGATCACAGGAATAAATTACATTTTAAAGTATATTCAAATAGAAAACTGTTATTTTAAATTGTAAAAATATTTCACACTATTACTGTTTTTGCTGTATTTTGGATCAAATAAATTAAGCCTTGGTGAGCAGAAGTAAAAAAAAACTTGACTGGTAGTGTGTATATATAATGCCAAATGTGTTCTGAAAATCGCAAGCTCCTCCAGTCTGATTTTAATCCAAATATCCTGTCTGTTTTTTCAGTAGTTTTGAATCAATTTCACCACGTACTGTGGTATGTCATAGGTATAGGTATAGAAGGAATCCAAAGAGTTTGAGTGTCTGCTCACTTGAACCACATTTAAAAGTAGTCAAATGTATGTAAACACATTGTATTTGTAGTGTAAATGCATCTTAATGCTTCCTTGACAACAGTCAAAGACTGCCTTACTCATCTGTCAATCATCCACTGTACTAAAACAAACACTTTAAACAGTACTTGTGACTTTAATATAACTGTCTGACCATATACAACAACAAAAAACAGCCCAGATATTAACAAGACTTCATCAAACTTCTTTGTATTGCCTGACATTAGTATGCAGTGACAGCACATGTGAAGCACATAAGCTTTTACAGAAACTTTAATGTCGGCATTAAACGGGAGTTGTGATAGTCTTTTCTACCATATTGTGACGTATATCAGAGCGTAATGGCTTCTCGTACAAGAACAAATATAGGGCGGGGCTTGATTTGGTCCATGGTGAATTGATTGGATGGTTGGATGTTTGTGGTTTGCTATTGGTGGATCTCATGTGAGGGACAGGTTGCCCCGCCCTCATCATCAGAGAAGAGAAGAGAAGAGAAGAGATGGGAGGGGAAGTTATTTTGATTAATCATTATGCGGGCACATGAATTAAAAAGAAAATGTGACCGGATAAATAATTTCTAATAACTCCTGCAAAAATCCTAAAATAAGAATTGTCAATTTTGTTTTCATGCTGACTTTAATAAAAACGATGAGCATTGCATATGTTTGAATATATCTGAAGCAACAATGTAACCACTTTTTGGTGCTTTATCAAGAGGCAGTGCCACACTGACAGACATCTTTCCCTCCAAATCCCTTCACAAGTGTGATGCATGTTACTAGCAGGTGTCAACAGGCATCTATCTCTGCTGACCACTTGTGATCAGATCATAGTAAAGAGCAGACACACATAGTTTGTTGGAAGGTGATGAAACCTCACTGCGGTAATGACACGGTTAGCGCTTAGCTTTACTGGGTCTTAGACTGTGTGTTTGGAGTATGTACTCTGGGTGTAACTCAGCTGCTGGCATCTCAAATCACACCACAAATAGTATTGCGCTTTCCATATGTGAGGATAGTTTAAACATTTGTGGGTGGTGCGTATTTTTAAAAGTGGTGAGATTAGTGTATTTGGACAGTAACAGTTGTCTGCCTGGCCATCTCATGTTCTCTCTGAAAGACAGGGTTATTTTTGATGTTGTGTGTGTGAAACCGTTGAAATCACATCGGCAGCTCAAATATGAGTTTAATCTCTGAACCTTTCTGTCCTTGATTCCCTCGCTGTTTAATTTTCTAAACTAGAATTCTTTGTCATGGCAAAAATAAAGAAAAAATACAAAGTAGCAATAGTGCAAATTGAGCTATATTAACTAGTGGATAAACGGGTCGTAGTTGCAAAGTTTAACTATTATAAGTTTATCATTTGCACGTGGTGTTGTCTTGCCAATTTACACATTCAAATGATTTTAAACCATTCCAGCGCAAGAAGAGGCAAAAGAGAACAAGGCGCGTTTTAGATAGCACGCAAACACCGAATTACTCAATTGATTCCATTTTCGAATCTCTTTGCTCTTGAACGGATACACAAAATTATGTCCGTCTCTGCAAGTATTCTCATTAACACAGTTGGTTATGTCTTAAGGTAAACATAAACAGTTGAGAAATAAATTGAATGTGTATCATTATATTGGATCTGTGCATTGGCTCTTAAAGTGACGGCAGCCTATAAATATCTGCTGCTGTCTAAATCATTAATGTTAATCAAACAACAAAACACAGCTTTAACAAAGATGAATCTATATTTAATTTATACAGTGAACATTATAGTGTTATTTTACATGTAGGCCCAAGTATTACATTTCTGTACCTGAATACTACTTAACTTTATTTGTAACTTTGTTCTATTGTATTTATCTATGCTTGTAATGAGTGTATTTGTTCTTATTTTTCTACTGACTGTTTATTTGCCTTTAATAATGTTTAAACTGTATTAGTTAGGCTAGTAGTTTTTGCTGTGGTATTGAAGCTTAATCCAAATAAAGTGTGCTTAATTTAATAAACAGACGGCATAGTTACATTTAACCCCATCCACCCATCCCCCACCCCGCCCCGCCACATTTTTTTTTTCTTGTTTATCCGAAAAATGATCAGATCCGTGACTCAAAAAATGTAATATGAACCGGACCGTGAGTAAAATAACATGGCAATAGCTGTCAAAAATAAAAATAGGTGGTAATATAGTTTTGAAAAAAATTATCCATTATGGTTATTGATTATTCATTGAGCTGTGAAAAAGCCTTACATATGGTATATTTCAGGTCTCTAGATATGGCTTAAATCCTATTAAATAAAGTCTATGGAATTTTTTTTTAAGCATTTTAATGTCCTACAGATGGAAATTGTAAGTATGTGTGACCTTGAAAAATAATGGAAAAAAATAGTGCTTATAAAAAATTTAACAAAACAATAATAAAGGAAGTAATGTTAATTAAACAAAGTAACTAAAGATGACAAAATATTAAGGTGCCAATGAAAGTTAACATAAGTAAGTATAGTCTCTATTTGTCCCTTTCTCTTTATCTTATCGAGTCAGGATATTTCCTTCATCCTCACACATGTCTTTTGTTATATTTAGCAACGCAAGGTGTGTTCTTCCTGTTTACTGTGTTTGAATGTGCATTTGTGTGCTGTTGTGTCCTGGTTGGGCATTGCAGCAGTAGTGTGTGTGTGTGTGTGTGTGTCATGTGTGATTATGAAGTGCACCTGCCATGCGCCCCACCTCTTACCGTTCACTCCAGGAAGTTCAGCAGCCTCTCCTCAAAGCTACACAAAAGTCTGAACAAACACAGGGGTGTGGTGTAAACACGGGAATACTCATGTTTCTGTGACACACATCAGCCTTCACCTGAGGAATGTGAATGTGTGTCTCTCTCTGAAATACTTTAAGTGAACATATTTTGGAAATACTCATTCTAATCAAGGGCTATGTGTAAAATAGTGCTCTACTATACTATTTTAGCAGTATTTATACTGTGTACAGTATGTACGTTTTTAGTATGCATTACGTTCTCAGATGATCTGCAATATTGGCCAAATGTGCAGTATACAACCAGAACACGGAGGACTGTATCCCACAATGCAGTGTGTTTGACATGACAGTGTGATGAATGAGCTGGAAGTGATATCAGCTCCTTCTTGACACATCATTTGATATTCTCTGCCAAAAGTTAAGACATTTTTACTTGGGCTGTCAATGTTAAAGGCATAGTTCACCCAGGAATCTCAACATTGTCTCATGTTGCTTCAAACCTGTATGACTTGCTTTCTTCTACGGGACACACTTTTTAATTCACACACAGATATAAATTTAATACTTGACTCTGTTAATCCTTTTTAGTTATTTTTTTTTAGTCACTTTGTTTGAGATGTCACACACAATAGCATTCATTCATTTTTATGGTAGACTTCAATGTCCAAATGGGGCCACTATGAGAAGACATACTGACCAGGGTTTGGATCATGATTTAACCCAAAGCAAATTAAATGGAACAATTTTTTAAAATAAGTTAATCATTAATTTGTTATAAAGTGCAGCATGGGTACGGTTGGGGCTTTTCTGTCACATTCATGACTCGTGCTGACAATCAGTCAAATGTTAAACAGCATGAAATTGAGCAGTTTGAATTGGTCAGAAATATTAATATTTAATACTGTTGTCACAAATCTCTAACTGGGCTCTGTTATGACGGGTGGACTTGAATAAGAACGGTATGTTGTGTGCGAGGTGGTGTTGTACAGGTGTGCTGCTGGTGTTTAACGATGAATTCAATAGTGTATTCTTTTGTGTCCCATTACTTATTTGTTTAACCAAAAAATGAATCTGCCATTAAAAGTATCTAGTTTTAAAGTCACCATGAAATTGAAACATGAAAGTGAACATTTTGTCCTCAAAGTTGATGTGTTAGAAGCAGGAAAAATGGGCAGTCGTAAGGATTTGAGTGAGTTTGACAAGGGCCAAATTGTGATGGTAGACGACTGGGTCACAGCATCTCCAAAACTGCAGCTCTTGTGGGGTGTTCCTGGTCTGCAGTGGTCAGGATCTATCAAAAGTGCTCCAAGGAAGGAACAGTGGTGAACCGGTGACAGGGTCATGGGTGGCCAAGGCTCACTGCTCACTTGACCGTGGGGAGCGAAGGCTGGTCCGTGTGGTCCGATCCAACAGACGAGCTACTGTAGCTCAAATTGCTCAAGAAGTTAATGCTGGTTCTGATAGAAAGGTGTCAGAATACACAGTGCATCACAGTTTGTTGTGTATTATGGGGCTGCATAGCTGCAGACCAGTCAGGGTGCCCACCCCCTGTCCACCTCCGAAAGAGCCAACAGTGGACACGTGATCATCAGAACTGGGCCACGGAGCAATGGAAGAAGGTGGCCTGGTCTGCTGAATCACGTTTTCTTTTACATCATGTGGTTGTCCGGGTGTATGTGTGTCACTTACCTGGGGAACAGATGGCATCAGGATGCACTATGGGAAGAAGGCAAGCCGGCGGAGGCAGTGTGATGCTTTGGGAAATGTTCTGCTGGGAAACCTTGAGTCCTGCCATCCATGTGGATGTTACTTTGATACGTAACACCTACCATTGTTGCAGACCATGTACACCCTTTCATGGAAATGGTATTCCCTGGTGGCTCTGGCCTCTTTCAGCAGGATAAAAGCAAAAATGGTTCAGGGATGGTTGTGAGGAACACAGCAAGTTTCCCCAGATCTCAATCCAATCCAGCATCCATGGGATGTGCCGATCAAACAAGTCTGATCCATGGAGGCTCCACCTCACAACTTACAGGACTTAAAGGATCTGCTGCTAACATCTTGGTGTCAGATACCACAGCACACCTTCAGGGGTCTAGTGGAGTCCATGCCTCGACGGGACAGGGCTGTTTTGGCAGCAAAAGGAGGACCAACACAATATTAGGAAAGTGGTCATAATGTAAGATGTTAGCAGCAGATCCTTTAAGTCTGTAAGTTGCAAGGTGGGGCATCCATGGATTGGTCTTGTTTGTTGCTATGTGCTCAGGCACTGCCATTTTCAGAGCCTGTGTTCTCAGCACCGTCAAAATAAAAGTTCCACTTTCAATCAGTCAAACAGAAAAACATATCGGCCGATGCCGATATTTAAAAAATGCCAAATATCTGCCAATATATTGGTCGACCACTAATTTATAATACATAATAAATCATGTTCTCTTTTTTAATTTTTTAATCAAAAACACAATTATCACTGCAAACAGTAAACTCCAACAATCCAATCAATTCCCAATAGAAAAAAGTCACACCCTTTTTAAAAAAAATTATTATTCGAGAAGTGGTTCACTCAGATATACGTCGCAATAGTAGAGGTCTGCATCAATTGCTCCACCAATCCCTGCTGAGATTGCCTCTGTTTCCTGGAGCAGGATTGGAGTTAGCTTCACTTCACACAGCTTTGTGTGTGTGTGTGTGTAAAACACACTTTTCTGTTGTAGCTTAAAGGAGTTGAACAGTAATTATTGACTTTGAGAGGAGAGATGGAGACATACAGAGGAGATTGGTGTGGGATTCCAGACTTTTTTTCTGGACTGGAGTTGAAATGTAAATGTGAAGCAGATGTACTGTATGAGTATTAATTTACCCATATTACAAATATCAGGACACCACATAAAACATGCGGAGTGGTCAGACATTAAGCATTGACATCCAGCATTCTGTCTCCATTTGCTCATCCTCATGTCGCCCCAAACTCAGCACTTCCCTGTTCTTCAGAAGAATGTTACACTGCTCTTTTCCATACAATCAAAGTGTTCAGTGAAACGGGTGTCAAGGAAAGTATCAAAAAAACACTTTTTCTTCTGAAGTCACTTTGTGTGAGAAACGCAATCAAATTCGTTAATCACTAAAAATTGTAGTGTCTTCCATAGTTCTCGAATCTCATGCATTTTTCTGCAGCATCTTAAAACTTTGTACATTTAAGGTGCGTCATGGCAGGTTTGATGATGTTAGTACAAAACATCATCGGTTCTCGCACGTCTGGTGACTGATCGTGACGTTGCATGTGCTTCCGGAAGTCAGGCTTTTGTGTGTAGATCTAATTTCTTACGCATCTCATCCCAAGCCTCTGTTGCTAATTCTAAAATGTAATTTTAGAGCTATTAACAGAGGCTTGAGCCACGGCAGACTAATGCAGTTATTGGAGAGAAATTGATAGACTAAGCGTGTGTGAATTACCTGAGTGTGTGTGTCTCAACAGTGTTCGGCAGCAGCGTCTCTAAGCTGTAAGTTGATCTGCTTCAAGAACAGCGCCATTATTACCATTACAGTGAGAAATGTCATGTAGCTTTGTGTGTTTGTGTCTGTGCGTGCATTTGTATTTGAGAGAGAGCGTGAGAAAGAGAGCATGCTTTCCATGGATAATCATGGGGGAAAACATGGAAAGAGTTTGTCATTTTTATCCTATTGTTTGTTATATTTGTTTGCTTGGTCAGTGGTGTCTTTGTGGATTTTGTTCTTTTTCTGTTATAGACTGTAAGGACCTTTTGAAATAACTGAAATCATTTCAATGCGGTCACCTACCTGACCAGCATAGCAGCATCAAGATTATTAAATATTTGGAGGGATAATTTGGCCATATCTGATTTCTGTGGTGGTTTAGGGCCTGATCGGAGCAATCTGGTTCTTAAAGGGTTAGTTCACCCAAAAATTCTGTCATTAATTATTCACCCTCATGTCGTTCCACACCCGTAAGACCTTCATTCATCTTGGGAACACAAATTAAGATATTTTTGATAAAATCTGATGGCTTAGTGAGGCTTGTCACATAGCTATGTATTGGATTTCGAACATGAGTCATATCATACTTAAATCCTTAAAATCTACTTTATTTCTTCCATGAGAAAGAGTTTGGAACAATCTTAGGGTGGGTAAATATTTGTGAGCTATTCCCTAAATGTTACTGCTCTCCATATGAGGATGAGAGGAAGTCAGAAGTCAGACAGGAAGGTGTTTGAATGTTGTAGTGTAGCTGAAGCAGGTGTGAACAGCATAGCACAGATTCTCTTTCTCGCTCTCAGAGACCATGAGTAATCAGGTTTCAGCAAAGAAAAGGAACATTGTTTGAATTGCTGGCGTCGTCCATGGCAACCGGAGAGATGGAAGAGAGACAGAAAGAAAGAGAAGGAGAAAAACAGGCCAAGTGTAACCACAGAGCAGTGTGAGGTCAGTCTAAGCCTGCCATTCAACACACACACGCACACACACACACGCACACACACACTCTCATATTTTCAGCAGTTAATTAACACAAAATCATTGCAGTTTCTCTGTGCAGTTTCTCTGTCTCGATATTATTTTTCTAGATGGTGGTTGTTCACAGGTTCATTCTCTGGTGGGTGTAAGTCAGTTTTGAATCGGTATGTTGTCTTGCTTTCCAGGAAAAATATAAAAATACTCTTAAAAAAAAAAAACATTTACTTGAGAAGCAAAATTGGATCAAATAATAAGACTTGTTTTCAGAGAATAATATATTGAATTAAGTTTTTTGTTTCTCCATTTGACCAAGATACATTCTCTGAAAACAAGTCTTAGAAGCTTCTCAAGAGAATTTGATCTTGTTTTGAGGATGAGGTATTGTTCAAGACAAAAATATTGATTTAGATTTTTTTTTTTTAGTGTAGTCCAGCAGACAGAGTCAGCGGGTGAACTGCATTGAGACATTTCTGTTCAGTCACTTCTGTGAAGATTCATGCTGAGCTTTTCTATCTAATGTGCCGCCCAGCCGACATAGACTGTTGTTTAGATTAAATCCTGTGAGGAGTGTGGAGGAATCTACAGCTACCGCAGCTGAATCTACAGCGCCATGGCTGAGGAAATCCTATTTTACCCAAGTTATGTATATGCAGTGTGAATTAAGTGGAATAAGTTAAAGCGGTCCTTGATTATGATTTCACTTTTTTAACTTTAGTTGGTGTGTAATGTTACTGTTTGAGCATAAACAACATCTGCAAAGTTACAAATGCAAAGAGAGATGTTTTCTTTTACAGAAATCACTTTTTAAGGAGTACAACAACACACATATATACACACACATAAAGTCTCTCTCTTGCATTGTCAAACATAGAGAATGACTGGTTATGGCTGGTTCTTTTGTAGTTAATCGATTGAGTTTGAATTTGAATCAATTTAACAAACCACTTGTGATTGGTTACAATTAACCCCACTAAACAGTCACCGAACCCCAAGTCATCAACTCAAAAATAAGTGAACAAGAGCTATTAGCACTTCAGCCCAAAGTAATAGTAGATCTGTAAAAGTGTTGAAATGGCTTAAACTCACCATGACTCAGTTGTTTTACACAGTATTTGGTTATATATTTTTATTTCTGCTTCTTTTTCTTTATAATATGGTACAAAAGCAGTATGGTTTTGTTTAGCTTGTAGTTAAGACCAATTATTATTGGTTAGGAAAGTTAGTCCCTGTGGTTGAGAGAGGAGACTGTGTGTGTAGACAGAGAGACGTCTAGTGGTGTGTATTGGAGATTATGTTCAAGGTCAGGAAGCTGAACAGTTTTTTCCAGTTTTTGGCCTGCATCAATTTATACAGTATACCACCGTCTCCAAACCAACCCTGTCTTTCCCTCTTACACACGCACGCACACACACACACACACACACACGTTTGTTTCACTATATTAGTGAGCACACTGCATAGACTTGCATTGATTTTATATCAGGTTAATAATATTTTCTATGACCCTTAACCCACCCATCACAGAAACATGTCGATTTATAAGCCTTTTTAACTAGTAAGGACCAGTAAAATGTCCTCACTTGTCAGTTATAATATTTCACTATATAAGTGAGCACATTTGGCCCTCACAAGTATAGCCAAACATGCACTTTTTTTTAAAAGATGTCATATTGTCCACTTTTGCAGAATTTTATTTTATAAGTGATGTTTGTCAAGATTTCTTGCACCAGAAGTTGTAATTTATTAAACAAACTATCTTTGCTACTGTACCTTTAAGACTTCTATATGTAAATCGTGAGAAAACTGCAATTTTAACCAGTGCTCCGGGACGTGTGAGGAGTCACCTGTCAATTGCGTCATACCTGCGTTACCCTCGGTTTCCGATTTTATTTTGTAGAAACCACGGAAACACCAAAGACGCTTTAATATATTACATGTTTTAATAGACAAGGAAACAACTGTTTGGTTACATTTATAGACCGAAAACTAATTATTGTTATATAGCTCAACACGTTTAGTCTTATTGTTTAAATCTAATTTTCTTGATTTTTTTTTATTTTTATTTTTTTTTGCGAGTACCATGCTTTACCATGCCTCAGAGAAAAAACTTTGTCAAGTAGCTAACATAGCATAATCAGATGCAGCTTTATTTTTAGTGACAGTAATACAGCATTTTCTCCATCATACAATAAGTTTTAAAATTAATTGCATGCCATTTATCAACACAAAGACATCCAGCATATGATATTGTAAAATCGATCTATCTTACTGCAGTGTGTAACAGAGTCTCAAAGCAGCCGTCGAGCGAACGCACAGAGTAACGTTATAACATCATTTTCAACACACTCAAATGTATCTAATATGATAAACAGAGCTGTGTTTCCTCATTCTCATGACCGGAAAAGCGGAAGCGGCGCCGGCGACTGTGTCATAATAAAAGTTCCTCTGTGAGGCGTGTGTTGATCAATCGCTCCAGCTCCTCGTTCAGCTCCACAACACTCGCTCCTGCTCTGCTTCATACTACAGTAACATTAATAATCGCATCCACGAACATGAGTTCTTTTTAAGTCCTATCGCTATTCTTTTGCACCGGCTGTTGAGGTGAAGACCACATGTCCCAAGATTCCACTCTCAAACTTGGCGTCATCAAGCTACGCCTTTGTTTTGAATATGCCTCTAGCGACCTCTAGCGGACAGAAAATATTACATATTGCACCTTTATTTAAAACTGTTGCAGTTATTTCCCTTATTAAAGGGATAGTTCACCAAAAAATCCACAATATGTTTTTCTTCTTAAATCAAACTGCTGTTAAGTGTCACACATTATCTGATTAATCTTTAAAGAGAGTCTTGTTAAAATGTATTAATAAAATATAACATTGTGACAGAAACCAGTGAATCTGCCTCAATCTGTGCTGTTATTGGACTTTGGCCCTCCTGTGAATTTGGCACCGTCCTGATATATTCTGATGTATTACATCACATGAGAGCTCAGCATGTTTGCAGCGCTGTTTTTTGTGCAGTGACGTAGTTGTCTCTCTGTAATAAAGTTACTCCTTTTCTGCTCCTAATTTTGAAGCAGCATCTTTAATTCAAACCACAACCCTCAATGATATGAACCCAGATTGCAACATACTTTGGACCCCTCAGAAATGTTCTTTTCCCATAAAACTGCAGATCTGTAGTTAAAGAAGCCCTATAAACCTCCACAGAAAGAGCAATAATGGTTTCCGTCTCTCATTGTCTTTCCTTCTTAGTAAAGGTCTGTAGTTTTCAGATGGATTATATGATGATAAAATCGTCAGTTTCCTGCCTGATCATAGTATGACGCTGCTTGAATGAGCCAAATGACTGCCTTTGGTCTACTTTGTGTTTATGTTCATGCGTAGTCGCTCAAGCTCTGACATGCCCCAGGTATTCCACACACAGGAAATGTTTACCAGGTTAAATCACACTTCAGAAAGAGTTCAAATCAGTGGACTGATCTCATTCCCTCATCCACACTGAATGAGTTTAATCTAATGAGACATACCTGTTTTTCTCTTCAGATCTACAGAAGCCTTGGTTGAAAAAGTGTGTGTGAGAGAGAGAGAGAGAGAGAGCTGGCATGGATTTGTGCTTTGACTTTGTTCATTCAAAGTTTGGAGTCCAGTCTGTGTGTCTCAACAAAATAATACTTAATTTAGGCTAGTTTAACTCTGTCTACAGTTGAATTCATTTTATATTGAGTTTCCCCTCAAATTTCTACTCTCAGACTGATAAAATATAATTAGTGGAACCCAATAAGCTCATTTTACTCAAAGCCAAAGTTTTATTGTTCCTCGCTCACAGTGATCCGGCTTAATCCGCTTTCACTCTATCCTGTTTCACACACACACATTTAACTCTATCCATTAATCGAAAAAAAAATCACATACTATTTAAAGGCATAGTTCAGCCAAAAAAGACGGTTGTCATCGTTTACTCACTCTTGTGTTGTTCCAAATCTGTGTGACTGACTTTCATTTGTGGAACACAAAACATAATAATTTCAAAATGGCTAGAGGATTGTTTGCCAAACAAAAATAAAAGGGGACGGTTGGACTGTCAAGCTCCAATAAACAACAACAACAAAAACCCAACATTCCTTTATATAAGGGGAAAACAGTGTCAATATTTATTGAAAATGTCAACCACTGTTATAATTGTCAAATCTTATTTGCCCTCATGCTTAGATATTTCAAACAATTACATGATCTATGAAAGAAAATAAGGCATGGTTAATATTTTTGGAATGATATGTGATGTGAATACATAATAGATATAATTTTGGAGTGAAGTATTTTATTTTACTGAACTTTGAATAAAATCTAATAAATTCTATACAATTAAAACCGAATTTAAATGTTCACCCAAAAATGAAAGTTATCATCATACCCTTGTCGTTCCAAACCCATGAAACTTTCGTTCATCTTCCAAACACAGAAATTTTTTTTTTGAATTCAGTATTTTTTTCACATCATTATATTGTTTAGAGCAAAGAAATAAATGAAAAATAACATTTTTGAAAAATTGTATTTTATTCATATGCTATGCCATGTCCTCTGTAGTGGACACCAGGAGTAAGTTGTTTAAAAAATAAAATGACATGAAATGACATGTATAGGCAAAAACATTTTTTTTTTTATTTTTTTTTTTACCAATACATTTTTAGGCTTCAGGATTTTTTTTAACCAAACTTTGTATAAAGATGATTCTCAACTATGTTATGAAATATATAATGGAATTAATTGATATACCATTTTACTTTATGCAATATGTGGGTAAAATGGCCATACATCGGTTTTCCCATTCAGTACAATGTATCTATACACTGTATTTAATTTGCATATTAATGTGTTCTTGGAGCAACATGTAATGAAAAAAGAAGTGTAATAATGGGAGCAATAATTGGCAACATTTTCATAATAATATCTAATAATTAATATGAATATTGATATATAATTTATTTCCCTATTCACTGATAAACATGCTTTAAGTCCTGTTGTCCTCTACAGAGGTCATGTATGAAATCAATGTCCGTTTCGTAACAGAAAGTCATATTTTGATTTGAAACCCCATAACATTTTCCTGAGATGTTGATTTATAATAAACAATTTGAAAATTAATCCGATTTAAATGATAATTACAAAATATTATCATATTTCCATAAGAGTGCTAATTTTCATTTTCAGTCACATTTAAAGGTACAATATGTAAAATTTTTCCAGTAAAATATCCAAAAACCACTAGGCTAGTGTTATATATTTTGTCCAGCTGATTACTAACAATATCTCTAATGTTTTCAACTACTTGTAAATCATGAGAAAATCCCCATTCTAAACAGTGACACGGGGCAGTGCAGTCGCCTGTCAATGACGTCAGTTACCTTTGTTACCACCTTTACTGACGTAGAAACCACATGACAACAGTGCCGTGGACAAATGCGGTAGTAGTGTCTAGTGTCCAACAAACCACTAGTTTGCTTCAAGCAGTTCCTTATTTACTTCTTGCACGTTTTATGGTGGATTGTGTTACTTATTTATGGAACATAATTACTGTTTACCATCTGCCGCTGGTTCTGTCGACAAGGACAGCTCCCGTAAAGTCATGACCGGAAAAGCGGAAGCGGCGCCGGCGACTGTGTCATAATAAAAGTCCCGCTGCACGTGAGGTGTGTGTTGATCAATCGCTCCAGCTCCCGCAAAACTCGGTCCTGCTCTGCTTCATACTACAGTAATGTTAATAATCGCATCCACGAACATGAGTTATTCCAGACTCAAATCCCTATTCTTTTGCACCGTCCATTGAGATGGAGACCACATGTCCCATGTTTCCGCTCTAAAACTTGGCGTCATCAAACTACGCCTTTGTTTTGAATAGGCTTCTAGCGACCTCTAGCGGAAAAAAATATCACAAATTGTACCTTTAAAGACCAAGAAGTTGTTGTCATGGCGAAACCTCTAAAAATTTGGTATCTCTGCAAAGCCCTGAATGTGCTCTTTACAGGACATCCAGACTGTGACATGTATGATGTTAGAGACAATCACTAAAATATAATGTCCACTACAGAGGACAGAAGTCTATTTCTGGGTCCCAGGAGGATATATCTGTCCCTCCAATGAAAGTCCATTCACCCAAAGCTTTGAAGTTCAAAAAGTTCAGAATTAGATTGTAAAAGTAATAATCCACATGATGTTTTGGTTTAATTGACTATCAATGGAGAGAAATCTCTCAGATTTCATTAAAAGTATCTTCATTTGTGCGTCTCGAAGATGAACGAAAGTCTGAAACTACATGAGAAATGAGAAAATGATGACAGAATTTGTATATTTTAGTGAACTATTATTTTAATGTTCTTGACTGATAGTGCATACAATCTCATGCAGAGTTCAACTTTGTAATACTTTGACATTAGTTGACCATGACCTGCAACAAGAGAGAATTTTCTGTAGTTTTATTATTATTTTTTTTTTAGTAAGACTGTGGTTTGTGGTTTAAAAAATGTTCAGTGAAAAAAAAATAAATAAATAAAATGATCCCTTAAAATTACAAGCAGTGGCACTCTGTGTTTCTTTCTGTATCCTCTGACTTTCTCAGCTGTGGCCTAGCTTACTGAGGTCCTTTATTGTTGTTTGTTCTGTATTAGACAGAGCAGCTGCACTGCAGGACTGACCCCCAAGTTCTGTAAAACCATCATAATGTTTCATAAGATATCAGATTTTCTAACTTTTTTGACTAAAATTGACTATAAAGATTGAGTAAATCCGTAATAAATGATTTTGTGTGTGTGTGTGTGTGCAGTAATTGTTTTGAAGCAATTTTCTTTTTAGCAGACAAGGGCTGCTTTCACCGGGCTGATACTGTAGCAGAGAGGAAGCACTTCTTTGGCAAGACTGTAGAGAAACTGATTACAGCTTTGATGTTTTGGTTTCAGTGATTATATCCACTGTTATTGCAATAACTGAAATACTGACCTGTGATCTAGGAAGGCGTCTCATTTTAATAATACACACAATAAGCAGTCTTAAAGTAAAATTATGTAAGTAAATGAATAGTTGTATGTTATTATCTGTAATCGATCTCGAGAACAGTTCGAGTCATGAGTTGTGTTTGTGGTGTCTCAGGTGTACAGCACGTTCTCTAATGAAGACTACGACCGGAGGAATGACGATGTGGATCCTGTGGCCGCGTCTGCGGAGTATGAGCTGGAGAAACGGGTGGAGAAGATGGATGTGTTTCCTGTGGAGATAGAGAAAGGTGAGGATGTCTTTCACATAATACATTTTCCGGGATTGATAAATTAAAAAGAAAAAACAACAACTATCAAATCAGTTTGACTTCTAAAGGCCGTATTCTAAACCTCTCTTTTTTTTTTTTTTTTTTTTTTAATCAATCAACTTGTAATGTTATACAGGGTTTTTCCACACCAGAAACAGCCATAATGTTAGTTTTCATTAATATTTTTTCCATCCTCTCACTGACTCACTGATCCATCTTTTAAAGTTGGGCATTGACGCAATTTTCATGATTTCCTTCTATCTGTCACGCCACACTAAAGTGTGCCAAAAATGGTATTTATGGTTTGAATTTTGCAATACAATTGACATCATTTGAAAGCTAAGCCTTTTTCATATAAAAAGTAACAAAGCACCAAGCTTATTGTTATTATGGATGGGAGGCGTGCTACAAATAATGTTTAGAGACGTTTTGTTCACACATCACCTGAAAATGGCATAGACCAAAAAATTGATTTGTAGGATTTAAGAATCTATATCAGTTTATCAAAATGAGAATAGATTAAAAGGAGAGGTCAGTATTTTCAACCTTTGAAGGTGTTGTCACAGTATTAGTTTTAGTAAATATGGGCAATTACATGTTAATGATTTCATTTTTGTAAACTCTTCACCATAATTTCTGAACAAAGCACTTTTAATTTAGTTCCAATTAATGTTTTGCTTGAACTGGGGAGGAACTGTGAATGTTAGAGTATGTCTGCATCAATTGCTTCTGAACTGATGTTTCTAATTCAATAAATGTCTGATAAATGGGCTTTTTAAAGACAACAAACCTGTTTTTCTTATTTCTCTCTCTTTTCTCTTTGTGTAGGTGATAAAGGGCTGGGGATCAGTATTATAGGGATGGGAGTTGGGGCAGACCAGGGTCTGGAGAAACTGGGCATCTTCGTCAAGACCATCACACAGGATGGAGCCGCAGAGAGAGATGGGAGGTGAGATCTTCGAATTGATCAAAAGATTAAAAGTTTGGACGGGTACAGTAGAATTTCTCACAACAATCAGTAATTTACTGATCAGGGCAGTAATTATTAGTTACCATCTGTGACATACATCTGGAAGGTCACATGTATTCTCCTTTACATAGAGTTTTTACACCTGCTTTTCATCCATCACACAAAAAAACACCGGTCTGATTGCTTAGAAAAGCAATCAACAGGTCCTGATATCATCTATCAGATCTGCACAATTAATCGTTAAAGATCATGTTCTCGCACACGATCTCATTCCTAAATGACAACGATTCGCCTGTCTATTAAACCTTTAAAAATTCACAGCAGAACATTCAAATCTGCGTTGGTGCTGCCCCTGACCCAGAGAGAGCAGTTGTCATGTAGGTATGAAACGGCTTCACAACAGTCTTTTGAACATCACAGTATGGTTGTGTTTGTTACAAATATTTAAATGATCACAGAAGTACTGTAAAAGCCTATAGTTCGGATATAAACACTGGTGTCTATGGTAGCGATCAAAATAGAGTAAATCACCTTACGAAAGTAACTGGACACTTCAAATAAAGATTGGATCAGTTAAATCATTACACCTGTAGGCGGCGACAAGCAACTGTTAAAAAAAAATATTTGTCATTGAATCATTCATTCAAGAGATTTGTTCAAAAATGCTGATTCATCCAGTAATGAAACAAGTGAAGTATTTATGAGTGAGTCATTGAATTAGAGCTGCACGATTCTGGATAAAACACGATTTTTTGGTTTCAAATAGAGATCATGATTCTTCCACAATTCTGAATATATAATTAAAGAAAATAACTGATAAAATGTTAATTGCTAGACTCTAATAGACCCTTCGCAAAGGCCCGCCCCCCTTAGTTACTGTTGCTTTGTCCGACAAGCCATGGTGCTGTCACGCCACAGAGTGAAAAATACATCGCGGAGCAAAGAGGATACTGACAACATGTCGACAGACAAGACAGAGCAGGTTACTTATGATATTAAAGTCCCAGCTTTCAAACTGTGTAATTTTTTAAAGAAATTCGAACAATAAAAAACGTTTTGTGGCTCTTTAATGTGCCATGACCGATTTCTGTAAAGCCTCAGCTCAAGAGGCTCGTAAACCGATCATTTCTTACTACTAGTTAATTAATAGCATCAAATAAACATGAATGAACATTTGAAGGAATGTTGTTTCAAATGTGGAAAGATGTCAGTACACAGCATTTTTCAAGTTCAATTCCACCGAATTTAATCTTCTCTTAAACTTCTCTTAAACTCCTGACTGCTTTGTCGGACAAAATGGCAGATTCGGTGTTATGATTGGTTAGATCGCTTGTCAGTCAAACTCCCGGCAAAGGGTCAATTGCTGGAAAAATGTTTGAATGAATGGACCCTTCGCTAAGCCCCGCCCTCCTTAGTTACTGTTGCTACGCCTGTCAAGCTTTCGCGTCTGGCAAGTCATTTACAGTGTGTATGCACCGGTGTCAGACATTTTCAAGGAGATAATTAGTCATTTTGGAGAACAGGTGAAATATCTGAGAGAGCAAGACAAAAGGGACTGGAGTACGCATTCAAGGGATATATCCACGACATATGCAGCCGATTAGATAATAATTTGATCAAAATTGAAGCTAAAGCTCCCAGCGCGAGCAGCAGCCGCCTCATATGCTGACCATTCAAATGGGAAACACACAATTTATTGATGAAAAGCTTTGTTCATCCACAGCAGGTTAAGTGAAATTTGTGAAAATAACCTAATAATTATAAATCAAACCGCTTATCCATAAGTCTTGTGGAATAAACACAAGACGTTAGCCTGACCACTTTGCAATGATAACATTCTCCCGCTTATAATTTTAGCACGCGGTTTTGCTAACGAGTACCTACTGTTTCAATGGGAGGAAGCAAAATCTGACAGGGTAGCACAAATTGTCAGAACACCAGCATTTCTCCACTTGGGTTTTAGGTGTCGGGAAGGGAAAAAAATTCTACCACCTTGTCCAAACTTTTAGGATACCAGGTATCAGGTTAACAACACCATCCATAAGCACAACGCTTCGGCATGTTCCCTCGCTCAAGCTTGACAGACCTCCCGCGCCTAGTAACGGCTGCTAAACCACGATTGGCCTGTGGCGGTTTTTGGGCATGGCTTAGCGAAGGGTCAACTATTAAAAAAAAAAAAAAAAAGGTTTTGAATGAATCTTTTGTATGATTCAATGACAAATACATTTTTTTAACAGTCACTTGTCACCTACTAGTGGCGAAAGATGTAATTGATACAACCGTTATTTGAAGTGTTAAGTTAGTTTCTAAAGGTGAATTGCTCTATTTTGATCGCTGCCTTAGACATCCGTGTTTATATACTAACTTTATGTCAGTACTTCTGTGATCATTTGAATATTTGTAACTATTGTTGGGTTAAAACTGCTCTCTGTGGCTCAGCGCGGCAGCACAAACACATTTGAATGTTCAGGTATGATTTTGACATGTTATGACATGTTTGACATATTATAGTTTAATATACGCGGGCGAATTGTTGTCATTAATAAAATAAGATCGCATGGCTGTTTGTATCGCAATCTTTTTGCGATTAATTGTACAGCTCTACATTGAATCATTCAATCAAACGATACGTTTTAATACTTCATTCAAATTAAACATTTTTAATGTTTAAATTATGACTGCAGCAATTAACATTTTGTCAAAGCCTCTAGTAAATTACTTGTTATTTTGTTTACTTTGTTCAGAATCATTTTCCTTATTTAAAAGAAAAGTGATTCTCAATTTATCAAGAATCATGCAGCTCTATTATAATTATTATATTATAAATTATCCTAATCAGACTATATATACACATGGGGCCAGTAAGATTTTTTTTGTGTGTGTGTTTTTCAGCCAGGATGCATTAAATTGATCAAATGTGATAGTAAAGTTTTACATTTTTATATTTTATTTCTATCAAATAAATGTGATTTCTTTTAAACTTTCTATTCATCAAGGAATCCTGAAAAAATGTCATGCTTTTCACAAAAATATGAAGCAGCACAACTGTTTTCTTGATAATCAGAATGATTTCTGAAGGACCATGTGACACTGAAGACTGAGTATTGAGTATTGATGCTGAAAATTCAGCTTTGATTAAAGGAATAAATTACATTTCACAATATATTCAAATACAAAACAGTTATATTTTAAATTGTAATAACATATCACAATATTACTGTATTTTTAATCAATTAAATGCAACCTTGGTGAGAGTAGTGGTGAGACTTCCTTCAAAAAAAAAGTAAAAAATCTGACCAACCCCAAACTTTTGTGCGGTATGCATGCCGTTGAACCCCGCTAGGGTCATTTTGCAGCTGCAGTAGCGGTGGGCATGTTGTCATGTGCTGCTTCCTGAGGGCAGCTTAAGCAGGACACACATGTTTGATCTCTCTGATGGGTGTTGAACATTCTCTGTCCAAACACACTGCATTTATGTCTCTGTCACAGTATGGAAAACACACTCTTCCTCTTCCCTGTGACTCTCAGCACTCACCACAAACTGCTGAATGGTGTTTTAAAGCAAACTGTTTGAAATACTCAATGCTGTTTGGAAAAAGCAACCCAGCTGGGTATCAGGCCTCAGAGGTGTCAGTCATAAACATGTTATGATGTATAGTTAGTGGGTCATGAGAGCAGATTAGTTGTGAGAAGTGTTAGCAGTCTGTATTACCCAGAGAGGTGTGTTTACTCGTTCATGGTGTCATGAACATGTGCTTAGCATGTATTTCACATGTCACGGTGCAGCACATTGACAACAGTGTGAAGTACATGGAATGAAAAGATCCAGATGTTTGACGTCGTCAAAATGAGAACTTTTAGAGGATCACATTACAGTGTGGTTTGGAGCTTTGTTGAGGGCGATGTGTGTTTTGTAATCAGATTTTCAACATTGATAATAAAAATTGAGCATCAAAAATAATTGATGATAATTGAGCAGCAAATCATAATATAAGCAAAAACATCTAAAAGACTTTTTCATGTTTAAGTTACTTTTTATTTAAAATAAACAATGATGAATATCTGCATATATCAATGCAAGAGTGGGTAGTTTTTAAAACTAACATTTCACAACACCGGTTTGAGGTGTTTGTCACTAATATTGTTTGCTGTTCTGTATGTAACTAAGAATACATTAATAGTTGCTTAATGAGACATCTGAAATTGGTTATTTTTTGTCATTTTAACATTAAAAACCTCATCATGTTCTTTTCCAGGATCCAGGTGAATGATCAGATTGTGGAGGTGGATGGCATCAGTCTGGTTGGTGTGACGCAACTCTTTGCTGCGACCGTCCTCAAGAACACAAAGGGAACAGTCAGGTCAGTCCTGCTTTGTCTGTCAGTTACAGCAGTGGTTCTTAAAGTGTGGGGTGGGCACGGGAGATCCGAAAACAAACAACGAAAACAGCCGCGGCAAAGGCATTCGAGTGCGTGAATGGTGGTTGGCTCTCTGCTTTATAAAGTGACACCAAATGCCAATTCCTCCAAAACTTTCTTCTTCAGACTGTTGAATTTTCACCATCTGAACATATAGAAGATCCTCGGCTTAGAAAAGCACCTCTACAGCGAATGACATCACAAGCTGCTTTTGTGAACTTGCTGCTCCGCCAGATTTATTTAAAGGTTTAAAGGGGGTTATGGGTTATAAGTATTAGGAAAGGACAGAAAAATCTCACATTCAGTCTAGTTACTTAAATGCGGTAATTTTCTAATAGTCTTGTGTTTTCAGACTTTTAACTGTAATGTGTGCCACATCATACCTTAATCTGACCTTGAACACCTGACATGTAAGGCCACCTATCATGGCTGTTGTTTTACATGATCAAAAGGGGCTTATGGTGTGTTCACACTTTTGATTAAAACGAACTCCGGTGGGATTTCTCTGTTAGTGCGGTTCATTTGAATAAGTGTGAACGCTGCCATCTGAACCCTGGTGCACACCAAACAAGTGGAGGGAGTCTCCTGAAAAGATGGGTCTCAGTCCACTTCCAAATGAACTCTAATGCGGTTCAACTGAAATCTGAATGCAACACAGACCAAAGACATCAAAATGAACCAAAAACAGGTTGTGATGTCACAAGATGCAACCCTAAAAAGGACAGAATGCTCAAGAATACTTGTTTTTTCTCATCATAGGAGCTATACCCATTACAGTTCAGTACAGGCGTTAAAACGGCAGATCTTCATTTGTGTGTACCGGAGGGATTCCTGCTGCTTTTGACTCCTTTTCACATTTTATAAGCTCTTCACAAGTTCACAGCTGCTCAAAATACCAACAAATGTACATACATACAGTGAGCACATTTAGCCACAGCATTGTTTTGGATGTTTGGGAAGTTCTGTCGCAAAATAAACGTCATTAAAGCTGCTTATTAATATTATTATTATTATTATTATTATTAAAATTTAGGTTTGGTGTTAAAAATTACAGTGTGAACTCTAAGCGAACCAGGACGTTTTTGGTCCAGACCAAAAGAACTAAGGGTGTACTCACACCAGGCACTCTGAACTATGCCCGAGCGCGTTAGACTCCCAAAGTCCAGTTCGTTTGACAAGTGTTGTCGCTCCGTTCCGTGCTTGGGTGCGGTTCGTTTAGCTGTCCCGGGCCCGCTTGGAAGAGGTGGGCCAGAGCACGGTTCAGTTGGGCTCGAGCACGGTTCGCATGCAGGTGAGGCTAACCATGCCTGAGCACGGAACATCTACTACTTTTGTGTGCGCTACTGTCAACAATACGACGGCTAACATTTTCATTACTGCTCCGCAGGGTTGAGGAATAACGGAATACATGTAACGGCATTACGTAATCAGGATACAAAAATCCAGTAATTTTAATTCATTACAGTTACGTCAAAAAACGTAGTAATCAGATTACAGTTACATTTTGAAAAAAGGTGGAATACTATGAGGATTACAACTGTTTCATTTAAAACTAAATAAATCATTATTTTGCCAGAATAACACATATTAAGTGCTGCTTGATTATACAGTATTTCCTGGTTCTGTTGCCAGTGATGACTTACGGGAGCCACCCGCTGGTGCATGCGCAAATAACACCCGTTTACAATCTCCTCAGACACAGATTGAATCACTGCTGCTTGTTGAAACGTTGCTGCCCACGGGGAAAGCGCTTTCACTTCATGGAAATTTTGCTGCTATTTTGTTTTCAAAGAAGAAAATGCAAACAACATGGTTGTACAGTGCAAACTCTGCCTTCCAGCTACGAAAACACTTTCTTTATCAAAGGACTAAAACATAATCTTTAATATCATACTGTAGGCACTAGATGTCTGAATAGCCCTTTTTTATATATATACAGCTATGGAAAAAATTAAGAGACCACTCCAAGCTCAGAAATCAATGTTAAGTGGTCTCTTAATTTTTTCCATAGCTGTATATATATTTATGTATTTATTTATGTATTTATTTATCTATCTGATTGATTGATAATCAATCAATCAATCAATCAATCAATCAATCAATCAATCAATCAATCAATCAATCAATCAATCAATCAATCAATCAATCAATCAATCAATCAATCAATCAGGGTTTCAGGTATTCCCAAGTTGTGGAAATGAGAAATGATTGCTTAGTTTTAATAGGTTTTAAAAGTAACCAAAATGCTAAACATTAAAATGAAAGTAGAACAAACATAAACAGAAATGTTTGCTCCGAGCTTGTTCAGTTTGGTTATGATCTAATGTGACTTTTATATTTTTAAGCTCAAACAACAACAACGATAATAATATTGCAAAAGATAATTAATCAGATTTGTAAAATATTTTTTATTGTTGAGACCCATTCAAAAGTATGGAACGTGTAACATTTAAAAAAAAAGTTGCAGAAATTGAGAAGAAATAAGTTTAATTTAAATTTAAAAATGCAATTTATTTATAGTAAAGCTGATATATAAAAAATATGTGACCGTGAAGAAACCCAAAAGTAATCAGATTACATTACTTTCATATTGTGGTACTTGGATTACATTAATGAATACTTTTTTTATGAAGTAATTTGTAACTATAACGGAATACATTTTTAAAACAACCCTCCCAAGCCTGCTACTCTGATAGTACACTTATCAATTCATGCAATTAATTTGAGTGTATTTTGGTTTCTAACGGGTCTGATTCTCACTTTATTGATGAACAGGAATTGTAGTTTGGGAGTAAGGCTTAACACACTCTTAAAGTTGCTCTATCTCTTGGAGCCTTCAGAACATCACCAATTCAGGGTTTGTTTGTTGAGACATATGAACCCTCCGTGGAGAATAGACGTCTTAAATTAACCCTGCAACATTGTTATTGACCAACAAAAATAATCCAGCTTACCAAGCAGTTTTTTTCATCTCAGTTATCTTTGCTGTATGACAAAGAAATCCAAGGGAACCTGGAAAATATAAAAGTTGATTGAAATGACCCAGACACACTTTAGTAGTATTCCCTTTGGAGTATCAAAAAATGTCATTTGTCATAATCATGGATCTAACAAGAAAAAAAAAATCTCAAACTCATCCAAATGATTACCACGAACAACTTTTAAGCTTCAGAGACAGTTTTCCATCATATATCCAAATGTATACAGATGGGTCAAAGACTGGATATCATGTTTCAGCTGACTTTGTGGTCAATCATCTGAGAAGTGGAGTGCAGATTCCTCATTATTGTTCGGTTTTCACTGCAGAAGCCAATGCTATCATTTTGGCATTGCAGCATATTAAATCTTCTCAGCAGCAAAATTTCCTATTAATGACAGACTCAAAATCTTGTCTTTAGACTCTGGCATCTTCCAAATATGAACACCCAGCATTTGTGGAAACTTTAAATAGTTTGTGGTCCTTGGAGGAACAGAATTTTAAAGTAATATTTTGTTGGGTACCAGAGCATTGTGGTATTACAGGGAATGAACAAGCTGATGCTGCGGCTAAGGAAACTTTATCTTCAGAGCTCAAAAAATGCCCAATTCCACCTCCAGACCTTTAGACCTATTATAAACACTTATATTTGAAAGAAATGGCAAGCTGAATGGGATAAATGTACAACAAACAAACTTTACAAAATCAATCCTGTGGTTGCAAGCACAGATTTTACAGGACGTTTCAGAGTAGTACGTTTCCAAGGATCAGGCTACTAAAGCAGGTCTTCTTCATGTTCTCTGGCACAGCTCAACCAGGCCTCACCCTCTTTTTTGCATATTCTGTGGGCAGGGATTAATTAAATGAGTGACATTGTGACTTCACAAGATCCTGGATGAAGCGTGTTGTAGCCCCAATGAGCTGTTGGTTGTAGTTCTTGAAGAGAATATCTCCCATTGGAGTGGACTTTGAGCTTAGTGACCTTGCAGGTCTTTTTCATGCTCAAACAGCAACATTACACACTACCTAAAATTGAAAAGGTGAAGAAGCATAATAGGACCCCTTTAAAGAAATCATAAATCAACAACAGATCCTTTTTCCTGCATCGATTAAATGCTTAAAGGATTAGTTCACTTTCAAATGAAAATTACGCCAAGCTTTACTCACCCTCAAGCCATCCTAGGTGTATATGAGTTTCATCTGAGCTTTATAATGGCAGTGAACGATACCAACGAGTATGATCTGAAGAAAGTGCCTCCATCCACATCCGTCATAAACTTGTTTTTCCACACGGCTCCGGGGGTTAATAAAGGCCTTCTGAAGCGACACTTTAACAAGTTATGAAGTAAAATATCTAGCTTCCACCAGACCGCCTTTTCCGTATTCAACTTAGGAAGAAAGTGCAACGTCTCTCGCAGTTCAGAAAGCTTACGCTACGTCCTACGCCTTCAGTATTCAACTTACGGAAAAGCTTAGCCAGTTTAAATTTTTTTTCGTAACTTGAATATGGAAGGCAGTCTGGCGGAAGCTAGATATTTTACTTCATAACTTGTTAAATATGGTATTTTTTTACACAAACTTTTTGTAAGTTTATGATGGATGGATGTGGATGGAGACACTTTCTTCAGCTCATACTCTTTGGTATCGCTCACTGCCATTATAAAGCTCGGATGCGTCAGGATATTTATTAATATAACTCTGTGTTCATCAGAAAGAAGAAAGTCATATACACCTAGGATGGCTTGAGAGTGAATAAAGCTTGGGCTAATTTTATTTGAAAGTGATTTAATCCTTTAAGAAGAAAATAAGAAGTTCAGAAGAATTTTATTCTTAAGAATGTTTTGTGAATCACTAATGAAAACAGGAAATCAGGGAACCAGAATTGGCAAATTCCTAAACATAAAGGCCTGTTCACACCAAGAATAACTTTACATTGGTGCTCCATTTACTCTCTGGCAATTGCCTCAAAAAAAAAAAAAAAAAAAAAATGAAAATAGAAAAATGAATGCTTAATGCTCATATTTCTCTGTAGTCTCTGGGCTGAAGGTTTCAAGTTCACCACATGCAAATAAACAATATGCACACTCACACAGGCTTCGTTGTTTCCTCTCTACCTGATCAGCAGATCAGTATACGTTACAAACGTAATCATCCTTGTTTCTTGTCACTCACCCCCATGCAGGTTTCTGATTGGCAGAGAGAAGCCAGGCACTCAGAGTGAGGTGGCACGGCTGATCAGCGAGACCCTCGAGCAGGAACGGCAGCAGCAGCAGCAGGTGGACGACACATACGAACAGTCTACTGAAGAGGTCAGTCATCTCATGGGCCTTTTTGCTTACATCAGTGCTTATGCACAATTGTTTGGTATAGTGTATATAGAGTTACTTTGTACCCTAGTTGGTCCCACTTTATATTAAGTGGCCTTAACTACTATGTACTTACATCAAAAAATAAGTACAATGTACTTATTGGGTTCATATTGAATTGCAAAACACTTTTGCTGCTGTTGAGGTGGGATACAGGTAAGATTAGAGAAAGCTTTGGTGGTATGGGTAGGTTTAAGGGTAGGGGTAAGATTTAAGGGATGGGTCAACAAATGTAATTACAGAAATTAATTATGGATGTAATTACATGCAGGTGTTTTTAAAAATATAAGTACAATGTAAAAACATGCATGTACACAAGTGCATTGTGTCAAAATGATTAATTTAAATGTAAGTATACAGTAGTTAAGGCCACTTAATATAAAGTGGGACCCCTTAGTTTAATATCAGTACACTTTTGAATGTTTCTGTGTATGTTACTGTTGATGTTAATTGTTAATTATTGGTTATAGTTGTTCCTAAAGACTCCTGAAGTGTATTATTTTATAGTTCATAAGAGTGTACCAGTTTGCATACTTCCTCTCAGTAAGTGCTTTGCGTCATGTTATTTATGATGTCAATCAAGAAACACGATTTGGTATACACTAACAATTACGTAACCGCTCATTATAATGGCTTATTCTCTCCAGTATTTAAAAAATAAAATTAATATAAATATGATTAGTCAACTAATGGCTTAAAGGTGCCCTAGAATCAAAAATTTAATTTACCTTGGCATAGTTGAATAACAAGAGTTCAGTACATGGAAATGACATACAGTGAGTCTCAAACTCCATTGTTTCCTACTTCTCATATAAATCTCATTTGTTTAAAAGACCTCAGAAGAACAGGTGAATCTCAACATAACACCGACTGTTACGTAACAGTCGAGATCATTAACACTCTGAGGTCTGACGGTATCGCCGGCGATACCACCGTGGTTTTTTTCTTATCAGTGTGAAAGAGACTCAAAATACTCCGTCAATGTTGCACATACAATTAAGAGTTATACACCATTTTAATCTGTGGAATATCTTCTTTCATTTGTGTACACTCAGAGTAAAAACAGAATTTTGTGCTTTTTGTAAAATAAAGAAAACTAACATGATGCGTGATTTCTCCTCTCCCTCTGAACGAACTCCAATCTGATAGTTCTCAGAAAATGAACTGTAACTTAGTGAATACTAATGACAAAAAATTACACTTATGTCTAAAAAAACGTTAAGATGTCAGGTTTTAAATCATGTAAGTCAAATCGAAAACAAACCTTGTTTATGTAATCTGTATGAAAAGAGAGCCATGTCAGAAATCCGTGATTCAGCTCATTATCTGCTAATGCGGCCACGCCCACGGAGCCAGCGCTATTCAGACGCTAATTCAGTCAATACATGCATTTATTATCTCAATCGTGTATTTATTGTCTTGAAAAGTGTTTATCTGGATGTAAAAGTCATGGTTAGCGATCTCTAGAAGACATGCAGTTACTTCCTGTTTACTTGTCTTCTACAGATGAAGTTTAGATGAGTTTTTGTTTCTTTAGCGCCCTCCTGCTGCTGTATGTATTGGAAACTCCATTCATGGAATAGCCTCTTCTTCTTTTAGATGAATTTGTGGACTAAAATGCACAGAGCGCCCTCCGACTTCAAGGATGAATTGAAAACACCAGCGCTCATAGTAATGACAGTGAATATTAAATAAAAATAACTCCTCTGTATAGAAAATTGACATAAGCATATGAGAATCCAATATTTCTCCAAATGTGCATGCTTTTAAACTAAAAGCCTATATTCAGACTCTTTGCATCACAGAAATACATTATATTTTAAAGTATAATATAAAACCATTACTTTATATTGTAATAATATTTTTCTGTATGTTTCATATATCATAATGAGCTTGAGACATCACAGAAGGTTTTTTTCACAGCCTACCTGACTGAAATGCCTCATTAATATGCAAGTCATTTCAGCTCATTACTATCCAATTCTTTTGTCTTCTCAGGTGAGAATGGCCCATTTTCAGTGGTGATTCACGCCTCCTTGCATACTGTGTTTCTTGGCAAAAAGTGTCTTACAAAAACTAAATCAATATATTGTTAAATATGAAGGAGTAGGCAGCATAATTTTTACATAATTTTGAAGCAAAAACTCTAGTCTACAACCTCCAATACCCTAAAGTCTTATGAACACAGATTTATTATACTTTTTTTGGCCTTATTTCAGTGACTTAAGTTTTTTGTTTTTTCAACAACCACGCATAAATGTTATTCCTTCAAAAACACAAACATGTACATACATGTTCCTCACATATTATTGTAGCCTAGTTTGTGCTGAATACAGTGTAATGACACTTTTTCCATTAATATGTTTATGAACAACTGAAAAAAGCACAAATGTCAGGGCATGTCAAAAGTTCTCCAGGCCCCAAATCAGCCTCAGACTCCAGAGGGTTAATATGTACACCCCCAATATTTGCATATGCCAGCTCATGTTCAAAGCATTACACAAGGGCAGCCAGTATTAACGTCTGGATCTGTACACAGCTGAATCATCAGACTAGGTAAGCAAGCAAGAACAACAGCGAAAAATGGCAGATGGAGCAATAATAACTGACATGATTCATGATAACATGATATTTTTAGTGATATTTGTAAATTGTCTTTCTAAATGTTTTGTTAGCATGTTGCTAATGTACTGTTAAATGTGGATAAAGTTACCATCGTTTATTACTGTATTCACGGAGACAAGAGCGTCACTATTTTCATTATTAAACACTTGCAGTCTGTATAATTCATAAACACAACTTCATTCTTTATAAATCTCTCCAACAGTGTGTAATGTTAGCTTTAGCCACGGAGCACTATCAAACTCATTCAGAATCAAATGTAAACATCCAAATAAATACTATACTCACAGGAAACGATGCATGCATGCAGCATGCATGACGAACATCTTGTAAAGATCCATTTGAGAGTTATATTAGCTGTGTGAACTTTGTAAATGCACTGTATTATAGTCGAGAGCTTGGGGGGGCAGGGAGTGCGAGATTTAAAGGGGCCGCAGCCTGAATCGGTGCATAGTTAATGATGCCCCAAAATAGGCAGTTAAAAAAATTAATAAAAAAAAAAATCTATGGGGTATTTTGAGCTGCAACTTCAGAGATATTCAGGGGAAACCTTAGACTTACATTACATCTTGTAAAAACTGGTTCTAGGGCACCTTTAAATGAACAATTAGTCGAACGTTATTTCACATATTTTCGATGTTTGCATCACAGACATGAGAAATATGTGCATTGAAAGCTTGAAATGTCTACTTTTAAATGAACCAATTCATACCGAAATCAAATATGTCTGATTATGTAATCCATATATAAAAGTTACATTTCTCTCTAAAGGCGCATCCACTGTTCTGTGGAGTCAGCGTCGTCAACTTCATCTTTACAGCCGACACTGACTCAAAAAACATTAATAAAAAATTAAAATGTCTAATTTTTCCAGACACATTCATAATTAGGCTACTTTTGTTGGTACTTTACATCAAGCTTTATGAGAATTACATAAGTGGATTAATATTTTAAGTTCAGATTTCAAATTTCACACCCATAACGCTGCAGTTGTGCAAACAAGTTTCTTTATTTATTTGCTAGTAGGTTGTGTATTTTAATATCAGAAACATAAATAAATCTTATATGACTGTAAACACTGAACAGTGCATGGCAGTCTTTGGATCAGCGAACCAGCGAGCCATACAGCGAACGAATTTAGCAGCTGATGACATTTGGCACCGACCGTTTTCACACTGGTGTGATTGTATCAAATCTATATATATATATTAATTATTAATGTTTGTCTTTTTAGCTGCAGTGCATTTAAATTTAATTTGCCTCATAAATCTGAGAGGGCATGTGCCTCCTCGGTTTGACTATATAACAGTTCACTCTTCTTACAAATAATATGTGAACTAGTGAATTTGTATAGAAAATACAAACAACATTACCCCCCCCCCCCCCCCTTATATAACATAACTGTTGCGTTTTTATTATTGTTGATTTATGACTTAACTCTAACGTTACTTACATTTCAAAATGCAAAAATTGCAGCTGTTTTGCAAAATGTCCCTTTGCGCCTCCTGGCAGTCATTTCTTTGAAATGTAACTCGCGCGGCGGTAATAGGCATTCTGGTCGACTACCATCTGTAATTACGGCATCTACCAGCAGGGGCTAACTAGGCCATGCTAAACTTTGACATTATGGTCCAGATGTAACTTTTTAACTTTATTTGAATTTTGTAAGAGGGTTTTATGGTGCAGTCATATTTACTTGTGCTTGGCAAAATCCAGTCATTTTAATAGGAATCCACAGGATCTGTAGTTTTGCGAATTTGCTGCTTTTACCAGCAGAAAACTGCTTGGTTTGAAATAGAATTTCATGTGAGCCGTTTCATACATCACTACACTATTGATAACGGACAGTGGACCTTTATTTGCCTGTGAAATTTCAACAAAATTTTGCTAATGTGACCGTTAGGGTCCATTCACACATGTTTTTGCATTCCATTGTTTTTCTATGTAAACATGCACTAGATGGACGTGTTTGACAGTTGTGCTTGCGTCTTTCACAGCATCTCTCACATGACCTTACATTCTAAAAATGTGCCACTCAAGTTAAAAGAAGTTCAACTTTTAAAGCAATAGATCAACCAAAAATGAAAATTTTGTCATCATTTACTCACCCTTAAGTTGTTTCAAATCTGTATGAATTTCTGTCTTCTGCTGAACACAAAAGATATTTTAAAGAATATGGGTAGAAGAATATTTTCCCCCCATACTATGGAAGTCAATAGGGTCCATCAACTGTTTGGTTACCGATAGAATGTCTTCTTTTGTGTTCAGCAGAGGAAAGAAACTTTGGAACAGGTTTGGAACAACTTGAGGCTGAATAAATGATGACAGAATTTTCATTTTTGGGTGAATTATCCCTGTCTCTAGACTTTGCATTTTTTGCAAACCTGCGTCTCGTGATTTTAACTCCAAAAACACGCTCTGTGTGAATGTCCCCATAAGGAATTGCGTTTTTAGAATGCCATGTCATGCACTAGATGCTAAAAAAAAGGATGTGAGATGCGAACGCAGTGATCAAACACATCTGTGGAAAGAAGAAAACGTGTTCTCAGAATAGAATACTGGACAGCCAGGTTAAAGCATCTTCAGACTTTTTCAACAGTCATTTCTTCAGTGCTGCTTTGTGTTGAATGTTCTCAAGTATGCAAAAATATGTAAAAATGCACCATGTTGAATGAGGAAACAGATTTGTGAGCTCATTCAAAATCGAAATCGAGTTGTTTATACCTGTTGAACCAGTGCGTTTTTCTGGTACGTTTTGCCAGTGAATTCTAAAAGTTTAATGTTTTACCAGTTATGTAAAATAAGAGGAAAATAATTGGGCTCGTGGTATTTGTTCATCATATTTGTTCATTTATAACTTTGCACTATTTTTGGACTGGTTGTTTCTTGTTCTGTGTGCTCCATCATGTCTGTGTCTCTGATGTCCTCACAGGACGAGCACTACGAGGATGAGGAGGAAGGCGGGGAGGATGGCATCCTGGGTTCCAGTTTCGGCAGGAGGAATGTGGAAGTGTTCGACCTGCCTGAGAGCGAAGAAATGTTCCTTCCATCAAACATGGACACCGCTCAGCTAATGTTCAGATTTAAAGAGGTAGCAGGTCTTGTGCTTTTCATTTCACTTCTTTTAATAGATTGCCATTAATGATTTCCTAATTTTTTTTGTATATTCTGTTTTAATTTCAGCTCCAGATAAAACACACCATCGCAGAGGCGGAAGTAGATGAACTGAAAGAGAGAGTACGAACTTTTGAACCATGTTGTCCATTGATATGAAACATATAAGAGTTTTTGTGTGTTTTAAAAGTAATGTTTGGCTGATGTTGTAGTTAAGGGAGTCGTCGGAGGAGCGTGCCGCGTGGGAAGCGAGGGAAGCTCATCTAGAGAGGAGCGTTCAGGAGAACTCTGAGAGAATCGCTCAGATGGAGAAGAACTGGCTGGAGGCTCAGGCTCTCTGTAAAAGCATCAACGGACAGCTCAATGACACGCAGAGCCAATATGAAGCTCTGGATAAAAAATACAGCAAAGCCAAGAAACTGCTCAAAGACTATCAGCAGAAGTGAGTCGAGATGTCTACACTAACCTCTCTATTAATATAATGCCATTTAATGTGGTCTTTGCGATGTCCCTAACCTTTTTATTTTCTGTTATGCAGTGTTTATAGACTACCATTTAAAAGTTTGGGGGTTTAAAGAAATTAATATTTTATTCTGCAAGGTTACATTAAATTTATCAAATGTGTCAGTAAGGACATTTATAATGTTACAAAATATTTCCATTTCAAATAAATGCTGTTCTTTTGAAAATGTCAAATAATTTTAATTATAATTAACATTTTCTTAAGCATAAAAAAAATCTCTCAGCTAATGCTGTAAACTATATTACGGGGGGCCCTTTCTTGCACTATAATATTAAAGGTTACAATTAACAACAGAGCTCAAACTATTACATTGCTTTTTTAGATATAATAACCAACATTTAAATAAAAAAAAAGTGTAAATTGCACAAATTTAAATCTAATTATAAATTTATTTTTCAATTATTTTTCTACTCCAATTAATTTAAACTCATTTCATATAGTCATTTACACAGTTACTGTCATAACTTGTTTTCATGAGAAATTTATTTTACCTAATGTTTTAAAGATTTAATAAATGGTTAAGTAAACATAGTGAATATATAGGCTAATATAGTGCATATATTTAGTTTAATGCCCCCCTCCAGATTTCTGTAGTAAACTAATATGCTGTGGACACTAAATGACTTGCCTGAGGTAAATGTAATGCTACGTGAGATATTATTCTTAAGCTGTTTTATTGATGTCTTTCCACGGTTGAAACACTGGCTGAGAGACTACATGTACAAATATCTATGCATAGAGCATCTGTTCGTCTTCTGCGCTTTTTGCTGTTTTGGCAGTTAGCAAACAGTGTTGCATTACCGCGTGCATCCCCTTCTGGATTGGAGTGTGGAGTTACACCCCTAAATAAAAAAGTATATATAAAATATATATAATATATACAGTCAAATAACTTTTTTTTTTTTTTATATATATTTTTATATATTTTTACTAGTGGGTGCAGGACACTATAGTTCATAAGTGAGGATAGCCAAATAAAGTAAACTGTGACATATTATACCCAAAAATTCATCATACAGTGGACTACCAGTATAACTGATATAAAATATGGAACCAAAAAACACTTTGACCTGACCATGTTTTGCTTAAGTGTTATCTGACATAATTAAGATTATTTTTTTCTGACACAGTTTAACTCTAAAATCTTTTATTACCATTTTTTTTTAAACTATAGTGAATAAACTGTATTAATGAATGAAATGTTCAAGGTCTCTAAATAAATACATTTAGATTTGACTCAAATCAGTTTTTTTCTGTGTAAAACACTTAAGAAGCAGTTTGTGAGAATGCCTAAGTTGTTTATTTCTGTACAATGAAAATCAGATGCTGTTGAACTTTAAAAATGACACAAAAGCCCAGTAAAAGTAGTCCACATGACTCATGCACTATTATCCATGTCTTCTGAAGTTAAACAATAGATTTTTGTGCTTTATTGTCCTTTTTGGCATAGTCACAGTATGTTTTCATTGTATGAACAATCTTCAAATTTCCTTCAGTGTTTCACAGTGGAACCCTTTAAAAGATTTCAGAGATTAGAACAAACATTCTGATTGTCTGGATATGTGTGTGTGTGTTGTAGAGAGGTGGAGTTTGATCAGAGGGAGGAGGAGTTAAGGAGAACTCTGGAGGAGAAAGAGGCTACATATAAAACTCAGATAGTGGATCTGCAGCAGAGGGTGAGAACAAGCCTCACATGTAACAGAAATGAACTCGCACATAAAGCTTTCATGTTCTCTGACATCCACCTTTCAATCTCTCTCGTGTAGCTGGCGAAGCTTGAATCTGACAGTGGTCTTCATGAGTCTCCACTGTCAGGCAGTAAGTCTGCAGATTCACTTCTTTTGGGTGAGTTAAAACTCTTGTTTTTTTTTTTTTTTGTTTTTTTTTGTTTGTTTTTTGTTTTTTTTATAGCTGTCTGATTCCAAAAAGGATTAATTGAATGTTAGGTCATGCTGAGCACATACTGAAGTTGTTGGTATCAGTCACAGAAACAGAGAAAAACTGAGGAATGGCAACAAGAAAAATGCACTATTAAGCTAAATAAGCATGTAATAGACTTTTCACGTGTGAAAATCTACTCAGTCCACTCGATAAAACGTTTAAAGACGTTTACTTTAAATATTATTTTTTTTAATTTTACGTTCAACTTTCTTTAGTGTTCAATGTTGTTGTTTAACATGAAAAAGGTCTGCAAAGTTACAAAGCACAAAGTCACTCCATATTCTCTATATCAGTGTCACTGTTTCTGAACTCCCTGAAACACCTCAGTTGTAGTCTTGAGTTTCTTTGGGGAACAAACACGTCACTATATTCCTCATTTGAATAATATGCAAAATAAAGGGGCGGGGCCTGGTTAAGTTAGTTAGTAGTGTTAAAACTATGTTCCTATCTAAAGTTTTTGTCTCCCCCGCCCCCCAATGTTCAAGACTGACGGTACAAAGCACATGAATATTAAATGAGGCAAGTATTGTTTAGTATATGACTGGTTGTCTGTTCGCCACCACCAAACCATAACACCGCATTGTTTGGCACTGCAAATGCAAAAAAGCTTCATAATCAAAGGTTAAAAGCCAAACTAACCCCAAGTGCTTTAGCCAGGGTTAAAAGTGACCTTGAAATAGGGTGGAAAAGATGTCAGTCCTGTGTTAAACATAGTCTGAACAGCCTTAAAAGAACATGCTTGTTGATGCTTTTCTGTTTTTGCTTGTCTATATGAATTTGTGATTTGTCTTATTGATCAACCCTTGTTAAACTGTTCAGGTTTGGTCACATTAGAGAAATTTTGTATGGTAAAAAAGGTCCATTGTCAATAGCGTAGCCATGTTTGAAGCAATGTTCACACAGAAGTCACTTTCAAACAAAGCAGCTTTCTGACATCAGCGTTGAACACGAGCGAAATCAGCATTGTGAACTTTTCCGCTCTCACACAACACTCCTGATTGAAACTCCCTATTGAAATGACTGGATTTCACACCCTCAAAATTTTGCAGAGCAATGGCAAATGTGACCGTACCTTTCTTTTTTTATAGGTTCATGTTCATATGCCTGCTAAACTTAAAATGTTTAGATTCAGACAAACATAACTCAACCAGACACTGAGATACAGAAATTAAATTATCCATGATAAAACTATGTAGAGTTGGACCAGAGCGTCTTAAATTCAGCCCATATTGTATATAATACAAAAACTTTACAAGGAATGTGTGAGCGAATGAGAGATCTCTAAAAGCATTAGTTAATGATGTTAGTGAATTGTTCTCCAGGAGCAGACTGGATTGAGGTGGTTCCTGAGACGGAGCGTTTGGACACCAGCGCCCATCGTGCAAGGGCCCATCTGGCTCAGAGATCCAAACGGCAGCCACCGTCCCGCAGTAAACTGAAAGAGACGCTCAGCTCCCCGACTGGACGTGTGCAGGTCACAAAGAGCTCAAGATATTCAGGAGCGGTTGACTCCTGTAAAAATCTAATACGTCTCTTTTGGACGATAACATTGTCTTTGATGTTGGATGCTCTTGTCTGTTTTTCAGGGTGATGATGAGAATGAATCTTTGAGTCCCGAGTCTCCACCGCCTCGTAAGAGATCAATCCAGGAGAGTTTGTCCCTGCCGGTGGCCATATCTTCCCCTGCAAACCACCCAAAGGATGAAGGATCTGTTACGAGCAGCAGCCAGTCAGTGCAGAGGGATCCACAGGGCCCCGCCCTCTCACCCCCAAAAGACTCCTCCCCCTCCAGCTTCTTACGGAATGTAAAGAAGAGAGAGTCCAAAGGCAAGGGCAAAGAGGTCAAAGGTAACTGGATGTAGAATCCCAGTGGAATGGTGCTTTTTACAATTCCATTTTTTCCATGTAGCAACAACAAAATAATTAAAAAAAAGACCTATTGTTCAGTAATTATTATACAGATAGTTCTGACTCCAAATTCTGATTAGAAGAACCATTTCCAAATAGCTTTTAAACAAGTTGTAATATATATTAATGCTCTCAGTTGGTCGCCTGACAACTGTAACAAACCTACAGATAGGCTAACTGCAGTAGTTTGGCAATTTGAGAATGTTATCATCAGGGCTTGACATTAACACTCGCCAAATGCGGGTGTATTTCAGTGGTGGCCACTTTGGCGGGTTGAATTGTGTATATAATATATACATTTTTCATTTTCTGCATAATAGATGCACGATACCAGCTGCTCTTTCTCACTCTCATCTCTCTGACAGTGAGTTGACACAAACCCGCCTCCCCTCACTCACTTGTTTCATGTGCTCAAGATGAACAGGGCTTGAATTTTAGCATGGTATTGCACGTTTTGCACATTATTTTACTCATTCCCGCAGATTTTGTGCTCACACCCAAGGTGCGCGCACACAAAGCTGCCTCTCAGTACTTAAATTGAGTTCTTTTTTGCTGCTGATTGTGCTTAAACTGTCAAATACACACAAAATGCTGGTCTTGGTGAGTATTCAAGTAAACACAGTCAGTTCTGTTTTAAGTGAGAAAGAAAATGCATGTGCAACAGTATAATGGATCTGTGCGTCAGGTCTTAAAGTGACAGCAGCCTATTGTACCTGCTGAAAAAATATGAGATAATATTAAAAATTTCTATTTGGCAGTTTTATTTTTTCCCCCATGGTATCGATCTCAAAATTGTGGCCAGTGAAAATGTGGCCAGTAACTTTGGAAAACCACTAGACACAGTGTTGGTGAGCAAGAATGTCAAGCTCTGGTTATCATAAATAATTTACAGTTATTGAACATTTATCGAACATTGGTTTAAAACGGAGGCTTGTTTGTTAACTCCTGCGACTGCAGGGTTGGTTTACTTTGAGCATTAATTTGATGTACAATGTGTGTATAAGCTGTATTACAATATCTTCAATAGTGGTTCATCCAGTTACACGTGAAACAAAGTCATTAAGAAAAAGTTTACAAAATTACAAAATTGTTTACTATGTGAACATATTGTAAAATGTAATTTATTCCTGTGATCAGAGTTGAATTTTCAGCATCATTACTCCAGTCTTCAGTGTCACATGATCCTTCAGAAATCATTCTAATATGCTGATTTGGTGATTTCTATTTATCAGTGTTGAATATTTTGTGCTTCTCAATATATCTATGTGGAAAATAAATAAATAAATAAATAAATATATATATATATATATATATATATATATATATATATATATATATATATATATATATATATATATATATATATATATATATAAAATTGATTAAGTTTATTTAAAATGGTATTTTTTGTAACAATGTATGTCTTTAAATTGATCAAAAGTGACCTAATGTGTCTATATTATTAATTTCTTAAAAAGATATCTTAATCATTGCTCAATCAAAGTGTTAATTTCTTAAAAAAAAAAGTCAAATTGCATCTACTGATGGCATTTGTTTGCACGCCCTGACTGTGTTTTTTGGCATAATTCATGAAAGGAATGTCAAATAAAGCACAAACGTATGACAAAATTTGCCAATCAGTTTCGATGGGACAATATGCACCTAAATAATGGCTGATTTCTTATATATGAGATTCAAAAACATTCCAGAAAGTCTTACTGCTGCCATGATAACTAGAAGTTTTGCACTGAAATAGTGTGTTAAAGTAGTCCAACAAGAGAATTTGAGTTTCTCATTTCTGCCACGAGAAAGTGCAAATCAATCCATGTTAGCCTGGCCATCAGATGTTTGTCTGTTTTTGTGTTCTGATTTATTTTTTATTTTTGTGTTCTGTTCTTATTTATTTCAGACGAGTCTAATGATGCAGCTGGAAAAACCAAAAGAAGATTTCCAGATTTTGGGTTGGTGAAAAAAAAAAATAATAGCATCTTACAATATCAATAAATGAGCCTCTAACTGTGATGTTATTTTGTTTTTTCTTATTGTAAGTTCATCATGTCTTGTGTTGTTGTGTTTAATGTGTGTTTCTGACTCCTGTTTGTTATAGTGGTTTAAGGAAATCTGGAGGAAAGGGGAAAAAGCTAAACAAAGAAGCTACAAGGGCATCACTGGACAGCAGGTACACATGAACACACACTGAGGACATATTCACACTTCAGCTTTTGCTGTGGATCTAAATCCATTTGACATTAGACGTTTGTCAGTGTAAAAGCTAATTTACAAAATCTGCTCCTCTGTTAGGAAACACAGTTGTTTTCAAATGTACCTCTGTGTCCTCGTTTCCCCATTTACAGCCGTGTCCAAAAGTATTGGTATTGACATCAATTTTGTGTTTTGCAAAGTTTACTGCTTCTGTATTTGTAGATTTACAAACTGAGCTGGACAACGTCATCACTGTTTTTCTCCTGAATTGTTTTGTAGATGAAATGAACTAATTTAATAATTGATGATCTTAACAATGGAAATGAATCAACACCTAACTGACTTCAGCTGAACAATGACACTGTTTTCTTTTAGAGCTGCTTTACAGCAGAAATGAACTGTTTACATCATTGAATCATTTTCCTGTTATCACTGTGAAGCTGCTTTGAAACAATCTGTATTGTATAAAGCGCTACATAAATAAAAATTGACTTGACTTGATTTTTTTCTTTCACGTTTTTATTTTTATGCTGGAAAACATTTCATAAGTTTTCAATTTCATTGGCAAAAACATAAGCCGCTTTTCCACTATCGGGCCAAACGGTTCTTATTGCGTAACCGTTCCATTCCGTGCCGATCCGGGTTACGGGTTCATTTTCCACTGTGGGGCTGATAACGGCCGCTCTTTGGAATGCAACGGTTTACTGATGATATGTAAATAACGTTCGTGTTATGGAGGATGATCCGATATTTCTTTTAATTTTATTATTAATTTGTTTACTTCACTCAAATAGAGAGCTTAGCCAGCTACAGAGAAACTGGTAGCCAGGCAACAGACAAGTGACCAATCCTGTGTGGCAACGTCACTTCATTGATTCTACCAGCTCGGTTAGACGATGAGAATTCCGGGCTGAGAACAGTTTGTAATCGTGCCGTGCTGTAACAAGCTCCAGTGGAAACACAACTGGAACTGTTCGAACCGACGGTGGAAAAGCAACTATTGAATATATTCAAAGAGTCAATATTAAAAGTATTGAACCTTGTTCATAAACTCTGCAATTTGCTCTGGCATGCTGGATATCAGCTGCTGGGCCAAATCCGGACTGATGGTGATCCTTTCTTGCCTTATTAGTGCCGGAGTTGTGGACTTCTGCTTATCCACTCATCTTTTGAGGATTGACCACAGGTTCTCAATGGCAGTGTTTCTCAAACCTGTCCTGCAGACCCTTCACCACTGCACATTTTGTATGTCTCCCTCATTTAACGCACCTGATTCAACTTAGCTCATTGTCTGATGAGGGAGACATCCAGGACAGGTTTGAGGAGCACTGCTTTATGGGATTGAGATCGGGGGAGTTGCCTGGCCACAGATCCAAAATGTCAATGTTATGATCTCCGAGTCACTTCATTATCACTCTTGCATTGTGATATGGTGCTCCATCATGCTGGAGAATGCACTTATCACCAGATTAGTCCTGGATTGTTGGGAGTAGTTGCTCTTGCAGGAGGTTTTGATACCATTCTTTATTCATGGCAGCGTTTTTGGACAGAATTGTGAGAAAGCCCAGTCCCTTGGATGAAAAGCAACCTCACACATGGATTATCTCAGGATGCTTCACTGTTGGCACGACACAGGACTCGTGGTAGCGTTCACCTTTTCTTTGAACAATTGATTTTCCAGATGTCCAAAGCATTCGGAAGAAGGCTTTATCAGAGAAAATAACTTTGCTCCAGTCTTCTGCTGTTCGATCCTTGTACTTCCTGCAGAATTTCAGTCAGTCCTTGATGATTTTCTTGGAGGGAAGTGGCTCCTTTGCAGCCCTTCTTGACACCAGGCCGTTGTCCCAAAGTCTTGGACTCACTGTACGTGGAGATGAACTCTCAACCACCTGCTGCCGATACTGAACAGCTGTGCACGGGCGATGACACGATTCCTCAGGAGGAGACAGTCCTGACACTTGCTGGACATTCTGGGACATCCTGAAGCCTTCTTCACTGCAGTTGAACCTCTCTCCTTGAAGTTCTTGATGATCCGGTAAATGGTTCGTTTAAGGTCCAACATTCTTTGCAACAGTTCTCTTACATGTGAGGCCATTTTGACACAATGATTGGAATGGATCCTTTTATAGCAATCAGTCTGCTCTTATAATCCAACCAGAATGATAGAGGGAGTTCACCTGACTAGCATGTGATTAGTGAAATGATGATAGCTGGTCATTTTGTTGCAGGGCCAAAAAACAGTGAATTTGGGTTTTTGTGATAAAGTTCAGTTTATTGGCTTACGAAGCTTTTTGCAATAATTTAAAATGCATCTGATCACTCTGCACAATAATCATTGTGAATCCGCACCACGACAACTGAGGCAGCAAACTTTGTGGGACACAAAATTTATGTTACTGCCAATACTTTTGGCCACAGCTGTATCTTTACTCTCTTATGTCTGGTCTTGTGTTGTAGGGGTTCAGCAGAGTTACTGGAGGAGTCCGGGGTCCGAGTCTCCCCCTCAGAGTCCATGACCTCCATCCCCACCTGCATGCCCTTCTCCTGGTTTGGAGAGAAGGACAAAGAGCGAGACAGAGACCCGTCGTCCTCCTCCAGCAGTCTCCCATACACAACTGCAGATGCCAGCGAACAAACACACAACTCAAAAACCAAGGTGAAAACAAGTCACACAGAAACTGAAGAAACTATATTAAAACTAGTTCAGAGCTATTATAGATCTTCAAAACATAACGTCAATTAACTGAGTTTGTGTACAGGAAATTTGCCACCATTTGCATACAATTATCTTACTATGTGAAATGTGAATTCTGATATCACTATCTGGTATCATTTTATATTAATATATTGATCCTTGTAGATTTAGGGATGAATAATATGTAAATCAAAATATTTAAATATATAAAATCTAACATGTGGCGCACTTCACAAATAGGATACAATAAACTATAATACTAGATGGTATTTATGCTAAGTTAATCATATGTTAGACAATAGTTTATGCTTCTCTTTAATGCTTCTCTCAACAAAAACATGAGGTTTGTAAAAAAGTCAAGGAACAAAAGTTTGGGTTTGGTAAGATATTTTAATGTTTTTGAAAGAAGTCTCTTCTGCTCACCCAGGCTGCATTATTTCATTAAAAATACACTGTAATATTGAGAAATATTATAAGAACTGTTTTCTTTTTGAATATATTTTAAAATGTAATTTATTCTAGAAATGGCAAAGTTGAATTTTCAGCATCATTACTCCAGTCTTCAGTGTCACATGATCCTTCAGAAATCATTCTAATATGATGATTTGATGCTCAAGAAACATTTCTGATTATTATCAATGTTGAAAACAGTTGTGCTGCTTCATATTTTTTTGTAGAAAGTGATAAATAATTTGAGAAATTTTATTTGAAAATATCATTAGATGAAATGTTTAAGAACATAACATGATAATTATATGAACTACATTGACTACAATGGATGTAATTAATTTGAAACATAACTCACGACAGCTCAAAACAGCCTAAATTTATGAATCTTTTTGTATCAAAACAACATCAATAGAACTATGAAATGTTTTCAACAAAATATGTTCACTTTACTTGCATAAAATTTTACTTTCATATGAAAAAATGATGATAAACAGCTTGAATCTCCTTTTCATGCTGCAATGGTTCATCAATAGGTGACAGCAAAGTAAAATGTCGACTTTTTCTACTTTTTCAAATTTAGATGATTTGGTCTAAGAACTTTTGCTCTACAAACACATTAAGACATATTATTTTAATTTCAGAATTATTGTGTGCGTTTATAAACAAAATGCAGCCTCGGTGTGAAGAAACAAATGTGTTTGTGTGAGTGTAGGAAAGAGGCTAAATGTATTTTAAGTAATTTGAGACAAATTTAACTAATAAATGTAAAAAACAAAACAAAAAAAACCCCCAGCATGATTTCATGTGTAAAAACGTGGTGCAAAAGGTGTAATAATTTAATAAAAAAATTAATATGTATTTTGGCATTCTTAACACACTTACAAAATTTTATCTTTGTACTAAAAACTATGGATAAAAAAAAAAAAAAAATGTATGTGCCTCTTCTCAAAACGAACCTGATGCCTCCCATAAAAAAAAAAAAAAAATCTTACTGACCCCAAACTTTTGAAAAGTAGTGTATGTACTATTGACTATTGACTAGGGTTGGGAATCGTAAGAAATTTTTCAGTTCCGCCTAACAATTCTGGTTCCATTTAAAAAAAAAAAAAAAAAAAAAAATAGTGGTAAGGAATAGGGTTGGGTATCGTTTGAATTTGAACAATTCCAATTCTGCTTATGGATTCTGATTATCGATTCCTAATTTCAGTTCCAGTAAGGTAAAAAAAAAAAAACCTTAGATATCATTCACATTTAAGTCGAAACATTGCAAAACATTTCCTTGTAGCTGAATATCATGAACAAAAATCAACCGGCTAAAGAGCACACTTACACAATGAACTTTTGCCTATGGTTTAAAAATACATAGCGAAAACAACTAGCCTAACTAATGTAAATTGCAAGCATTGTTAAAAACAAGTAAGCGGTTTTCTGTGCTGCATGCTTTGAATGTGCGTGCAGCACGGAAAACAGCGCTATAGTCTTTTGTGCTTGAATTGTTTAAATCACATTAAAATGCACACACAGGAACTGATAAGTGGAATCGAAATGCACATTTCTTATCAAATCACTAGTTAGTGGAAATTTGGAACCAGTTCTATAATGGAACCCATCCCTACAATTGACTTTTCATCTAGTTCATATCATCACTTGTAAAAGTCCAGCTTTCTGCCAACCCATGACTAAAACTAAATAACAAACGACAAATATCTGCCATCCAGCTGGGCTTGGATTAGTTTGCATTTGTGAGTTGCTAAGGAGAAGCAGTGTCGAAATGTTCTGGGTTGAAGCCTGCAGCCATATGGATGTGATCAATAATCAGACAGTCCATGTGCTCAGGAAATGAATTCAACAGGTCTTTGAATTGCCTCCAGCTTAAGAGTGTTTGGTAAAGGTTTGGGACATTGATGTCATATTATTAACCCCTCTCCCCGAACAGACAAACCTCTCCTGGTCTTCTCTGTTCAGTCGCTCCTTAGATTTGGTACAGTATATTTTCTCTTATAGATGTCAAATTTAATCTAACAATGTAGTGAAATTCTAGCTGAATATCATACCTGATGTCTAGCATTAATATATGTAGAATCACATTAGCGTGTGTTTGTTCTGAATGCAGTGCAGTAGATGCATGATGCTTCTTCTGATTTAATCAGATTTATTTGTACAATCACTCTTTTTTTTTTTTTTTCTCAAATGATTTTTCCAGCTTCCAAATACAGGCTTATGTTGTCAA